>NW_016811783.1:317967-363527 GCF_001698545.2 Rhinopithecus bieti
AGAGGACACAAACAAATGGAAAAACATTCCATGCTCATGGAGAGGAAGAATCAATATCATGAAAACGGCCATACTGCCCAAAGTAATTTATAGATTCAATGCTGTCCCCAAAAAGCTACCAGTGACTTTCTTCACAGAATTAGAAAAAAACTACTTTAAATTTCATATGGAACCAAAAAAGAGCCTGAATAGCCAAGACAATCCTAAGCAAAAAGAACAAACAAACTATAATACAAGGCTACAGTAACCAAAACAGCATGCAACTGGTACCAAAACAGAGATATAGACCAATGCAACAGAACAGAGGCCTCAGAAATAATGCCACACATCTACAACCATCTGATCTCTGACAAACCTGACAAAAACAAGCAATGGGGAAAGGATTCCCTATTTAATAAATGGTGTTGGGAAAACCGGCTAACCACATGCAGAAAACTGAAACTGGACCCCTTCCTTATACCTTATACAAAAATTAACTCAAGATGGATTAAAGACGTAAATGGAAGACCTAAAACCACAAAAACCCTAGAAGAAAACCTAAGCAATACCATTCAGGACCTAGGCATGGGCAAAGACTTCATGACGAAAACACCAAAAGCAATGGCAACAAAAGCCAAAATTAATGAATGGGACCTAATTAAACTAAAAAGCTTCTGCACAGCAAAAGAAACCATCATCAGAGTGAACAGGCAAGATACAGAATGAGAAAAAATTTTTGCAATCTATCCATCTGACAAATGGCTAATATCCAGAATCTACAAGGAACTTAAACAAATTTACAAGAAAAAAGCAACCTCATCAAAAAGTGGACAAAGGATGTGAACAGACACTTCTCAAAAGACGATATTTATGTGGCCAACAAACAGATGAAAAAAAGCTCATCATCACCGGTCATTAGATAAATGCAAATCAAAACCACAGTGAGATACCACCTCACGCCAGTTAGAATGGTGATCATTAAAAAGTCAGGAAACAACAGATGCTGGAGAGGATGTGGAGAAATAGGAACACTTTTACACTGTTGGTGGGACTGTAAACTAGTTTAACCATTGTGGAAGACAGTGTGGTGATTCCTCAAGGATCTAGAACTAGAAATACCACTTGACCCAGCAATCCCATTACTGGTATATATCCGAAGGATTATAAATCATTCTGCTATAAAGATACATGCACACATATGTTTATTGCAGCACTATTCACAATAGCAAAGATGTGGAACCAACCCAAATGCCCATCAATGATAAACTGGATAAAGAAAATGTGGCACATTTTATACCATGGAATACTATGCAGCCATAAAAAAGGATGAGTTCATGTCCCCTGCAGGGATGTGGATGAAGCTGGAAACCGTCATTCTCAGTAAACTATCACAAGAACAGAAAACCAAACACCGCATGTTCTCACTCATAAGTGGGAGTTGAACAATGAGAACTCATGGACACAGGGAGTGGAACATCACACACCAGGGCCTGTTGAGGGGTGGGAGGAGATAGGGGAGGGATAGCATTAGGAGAAATACCTAATGTAGATGACGGGTTGATGAGTGCAGCAAACCACCATGGCACATGTATACCTATGTAACAAACATGCACGTTCTGCACATGTATCCCAGGAAAAGTATAATAATAATAAGAAATAGATACATAGATCAATGAAACAGGATATAGAACCCAGAAATAAAGCCACATATTTACAGCCAACTGATCTTTGAAAAAGGTACTAGTAACATGCATTTGAGAAAGGACACTCTTTTCAATAAATGGTGCTGGAAAAATTAGATAGTTGTACACAGAAAAGTGAAACTGGACCCCTGTTCTCACCATATATTAATACAAAAGTCATCTCAGATGGATTAAGGACTTAAACATTAGATATAAAACTATAAAATATTAGAAGAAGAAAACCTAGGAAAACTCTTCTGGACATTGGTCTAAGCAAAGAATTTATGACTATGACCACAAAACACAGGAAACAAAACAAAATCAACAAATGGGACTTAAACTAAAAAGTCTTTGCACATAAAAAGAAACAATCAACAGAGTGAAGAGATAACCTGTTGAATAGATAAAATATTTGCAAACTATTCATCTGACAGGGACTAACATCCAGAATATAGAAGGAACTCAAACAACTACACATAACTCCCAAATAATCCCATTAAAATGTGGGCGAAGGAGATGAATGGACATTTTGCAAAAGAAAACATGAAAATGGTGGACATATTCAACATTGCTCAATACCACTAATCATCAGAGAAATGCTAATCAAAACCACAATGAGATATTATTTTATCCTAATCAGAATGGCTATTAAAAAGACAAAAAAAAAAAAAAAAAAAAAAAAAAAAACCATGTTGGTAAGGATGCAGAGAAAAGGGAACTCTTACACACTGTTGGTGGGAACGTAAATTAATACAGCCTATATAGAAAACAGTATAGAGATTTTTCAAATAACTAAAAATATAGCTATCATTCAATGCAGCAGTCCCACCACTAGGCCTCTACTCAAGGAAAAGAAATCTATGTATCAAAAGTTACCTGCACTTGTATGTTTATTGCAGCACTATCCACAATAGCAAAGACATGAAATCAACCTGTGTCCATAAATGTACAAATGATTAAAGAAAAGTTGGTGTACATATACAATGGGATGCTATTTAGCCTTAAACGAGAATGAAATCATGTCTTTTGCAGCAACATGGAGGGAACTGCAGGTCATTATCTTAAATGAAACAAGCCAGGCACATTTGTGTCTTCCAAGGAATTTGTTCATTTCACTTTAGTTACCATATTTATTGGTATAAATGTATTCACATTTCCTTACTATCATTTGAATGTCTGTAGGATCTCTCATGATATTCCTTCTTGCATTCCTGATACTGATAATTCGTCTTATTTTTTTCTTGATGGTCGTGAACTATCAATTTTATACATTTTTTTAAATGTTATGCATTTTATTGTGTTTTTCAAAACAGCAGATATTTTCATTTTGTTTGTTCATTGTATATTTTACTGATTTCTGTTCTTAATTTATTTCCTTTATTTTTTACTTTGGATTTAATTTGCTTTTCACCATGTTGGCCAGGTTGGTCTTGAATTCCTGACCTCAAGTGATCTGCTTGCCTCGGCCTCCCAAAGTGCTAGGATTACAGGTGTGAGCCACCATGCCTGGCCTGTTCACAATATTTTCTACTCTTTCTTGTGATTTCTTCTTTGATTTATTGGTTACTTGGTTGTTCAATTCAAATTTTGGTAATTGTGTTAGTCCATTAGTGTTGCTATAAAGGAATACCTGAAGCTGGGTAATTTATAAAGGAAAGAGGTTTACATGGCTCATGGTTTTGCAGGCTGTACAAAAGGCATGACAGCAACATCTGCTTCTGTTGAGGGCCTTAGGAAGCTTACAGTCATGATGGAAGGCAAAGGAGGAGCAGTTGTGTCACATGGCAAGAAAGTGAGCAAGAGAGGAGGAGGTGCGAGGCTCTTAAGAATCAGAACTCACATGAACTAACAGAGCAAGAACTGACTCATTACTGCAGGGAGGGCACCAAGCCATTCATGAAGGATCTGCTTCCATGACCCAAAACCCACTACACCACTAGTCACCACCTCCCATTACATTTTGACATAAGATTTGCAGGGGACAAATTTCCAAACTATTTATTACTGTTTATTGGGTTTTGTGTTCATTTGATTTCTTAGGGTTTTTTGAGCTTCTTAGATATGTATGTATATAGCATTCATTATATTTGTAAAATTTTTAGTCATTATTCCTTCAAATAATTTTCTTTCTCCTGCTTGCATTCTGGGACATCAATGACAGGTCAAAATCACTGAGGCTCTCTTCGTGGTCTCCAGTATTTCTTTCCTCTCTGGACTTCATTTCATGTTATTTTATTGTTATGTTTTCAAGTCCGCTAACTTTTATTTTTACTGTCTAATCTGCTGCTATCCTAGCCTGTACATTTTTTCATTTTATATATTGTAGTTTTCATCTTTAGAAGTTTCATTTTGTTCTTTCCATATCTTTCCTCTCTCTCATTATGTTCACATTTTCTTTTAAATTCACAAACAAATCAGACAGATTTAGAATAGCTGATTTAGCATCCATGCCTCATAATTCCATCATCTCTGCCATTTCTTGGTCTATGTAGGTTTCTGATTTTTTTCTTGGTAATGGAGCACATTATCCTGTTCTTGGGTAACAGATCACATTTTCCTGTTTCTTTGTATGTGTAATGTTTTACTTTATGTAAGATATTGTAAATTTTATGTTGCTGAGTGTGAGATCTTGAAAGAATTTTGAACTTTGACCTGGAGAATATTTATTTGTGAAACAGTTTGCTAATTAGAATGCTTATTTTTATTCTTTAGAGTAATCCCACAAGAGCCTTTATTCTATGGTTGATTTAGCCCTGCTACTAGGGTGTAACCCTTCTGGAGGATCTATGGAATGTTTCATGAATTCAATGAAGATTCTTCAGGCTGGCTGTTGTGAACAAAGCTTAGGGAATTATTGGGCTTATAAAGCTCCCCTATGATCATTTATTCCTTAGCAGTTTTTATTGTCTAGTCTCTTTGGGTTTTAGACTAAACATGTACAAATTGTTCTTTACCCAAAGGTTCAAGCACATCCCTATAAACGTTTCTGGTGCTCTTTCTCTGCATAGTTCCATATTCACCATTACTGCTGCCTCACAAATTCTGGCTGCCTTGGTTTCTCCAATCTCCTCAACTCAGCAATATTGTGAACATATTTTGAGTTCTCCATTTCTATATTATAGAAATATGGTGTATGTGGGCTTACCTGATTTGTAAGGCTTACCTCATTTGATGTTCTGCTTTCTACAGCAGAAAGTGGGTATGATTATAGGGCTTACTTCATTTGTTTTCCTTCCTTAGCGTGTCACAGTCCTGTCTGATGTTTACAACTGGCTTTTCATATATTTCATCCAGTTTTCTATTTATGGCAAAAGATTAATTTTGAACTTTATTATTAAATACTTTCTCATAGTCAGAAGCAGAAATCTACCGTGTTTTAGGTGAATTTTATTAACACTTCAAAACAAGTCTAATTTGACAAAATTGACTAATTTTAAGGTGTATTAATTTTCTACCCACTGCCATAACAAACTATCAAAAATTTATTCACTTACAATAATACAAACTTATTACCCCACAATTCTGTAGGTCAGAAGTTCAGCACAAGCTGGGCAAACAACGAGGTGTTGGCAGCATTGCAGTCCTTTCTGGAGACTCTAGGAGAGGATGTTTTCTTGCGTATTACAACCTCTAGAGACCCGCTTCCTCCATCCACAAAGCTGTATTACAACTTCTAGAGACCCGCTTCCTCCATCCACAAAGCTGGAAATATTGTGTCTCCTGTGCCTTTCTTTCATAGTCAGATCTCCCTCTGACTCTCTCTTCTGTCTCCTTCCAATTTTAAGGACCTTTGTGATCCATAGGGTCCATGTGAATAATCCAGAATAATCTCTCTCTTTTAAATTTAGTTTATTAGGCCAGGTGCAGTGGCTCACGCCTATAATCCCAACACTTTGGGAGGCTGAGGCAGGTGGATCACCTGAGGTAAGGAGTTTGAGACCAGCCTGACCAACATTGAGAAACTCCATCTCTACTAAAAATACAAAATTAGCCAGGCACGGTGGCACATGCCTGTAATCCCAGCTACTTGGGAGGCTGAGTCAGGAGAATCGCTTGAACCTGGGAGGTGGAGGTTGTGGTGAGCTGAGATCATGCTATTGCACTCCAGCCTAGGCAACAAGAGCAAAACTCCGTCTCAAAAAAATAAAATAAAATAAAATAAAATAAATATATTTAGCTGATTAGCAGCCTTAATTCCATTTGAACCCTTAATTTCCCTTTGTCATGCCATGTAACCTAACATATTGCCATGTCACAGTTCTGGGAATTTGAATGGAGACATCTTTGAGGGAAGATATTAGTCTGCTTACTACAAATGGTGTTTACCGCCTTAAAAATATCCTTGGCAATAAACTTTCTAAAGCACAAAATTAATTTTCATTTTGTATTTTTGTGAACTAGATGTGAAAGTGAATTTAAAATTCCCATTTATATATTTCTATGTTGGTCAGTTATTCATCTTAATATATGTTATAGCAAATATATAGATAGATAGAGCTATAAAGAGAGTCATTATAGTTCATCTCCTGTATGGTAGCCACAGATTTTACTATAAAGCCATGTGCTTAAACAGATGCACATCTTCATTTCTAAGATGTGGGATCTTTCTGGTTTTTATTTGGTTATAATTCTCCTTTTCATACTAATATCTAATGTTTTAACCTAGGTCCAATCTAGGGACAATATTCACAATTAGGAATATGGTCTGAGAATGATGTTACTTGGAGGCCATATTAAGTTTTCATAATAGTTGGTAAAAGCTAATAAGGCTGAGGTCTTGTTAAGTATTAAAACAAGGGGAGAATATTTGACTTCATGTTTTGCAATGTTACAGATTGCAATAGTGTGCAAAGTAAATAAGTGTTCATATGTGACGCAAAACTGGCAGAGACTCTCAGTCAAAAGTCAGAATGCTTGCTTCCTTCTCTGATTTCTCTCATCTCCTCCTCATTGTGCAACTTCTTTGAGCTTGCTCCCCTGTGGCTGGCTATGTTTTCTTCTCAAGCCAATTGTACATTTCTGAAAAGATAGACAGCACTTTTATCTCTTCTTACCTGTTGTTCCTCAGAAGTTACTTATGACCATGCCTAGTGCATAACAGGTGTTGAAGAAACAGAGAATCAGCAAATGCTTCTCATTCTCCTGAAGATGGTGCCATCCTTCAAAACAATCTTAACGCATTTCATATGAATGTATGATATTTTCAAAATCATCCTTGTGAAAAATTATTCTTTCAAACCTTGTGTACTGTTGTGGGCTTGTAGTAAACATTAATAACGATTACGGGTGTGACTGCAGGCAAAAGGAGTTTCTAGAAAACATTTCCACAAAGCAGCAGATGCCCCAAGAAGCAACTCAACAAGGACATTCCCTCTAACTCCAAAACAGATAAAGTTGCCACCCTGCCATTTTGACACCACAATGACAAAGCATCACACTTTCTTAGCTATATCCTATGAACAGCCACTTTAGTGAAAGAATGCCCTGTTTGGGCAGTGTGGAGATTTTCTAGATTTTATCCATCATTCCAGAGGTGTTCTCATTGGTCACCATTTTTCTCTAGCTCGTTCTCTCTCCTTTTGAAATCTTTGCCTGTAAGTTGACTCATCTGAATGTATCCCATTTACTGGTTTCATGACGGCTTCATCTGATCTGGTCTGTTACTGGATATCATCATAAACTACTGTTTTTGAGTGCTCAATTTGTGTGTCTTTATATAATAAATCATCTATAAACAAAACTGTGATTTACCTTTCTTACAAAGTAAAACATGTGGAATTCATATAGAAAATTTGGACCTCAGGGCCAGGCGCAGTGGCTTGCGCCTGTAATCCCAGCACTTTGGGAGGCCAAGGCGGGTGGATCACGAGGTCAGGAGTTGGAAACCAGCCTGGCCAACATAGTGAAACTCCATCTCTACTAAAAATACAAAAATTAGCCGGGCGTGGTGGCACACACCTGTAGTCCCAGCTACTCGGGAGGCTGAGGCAGGAGAATTGCTTGAACCCAGGAGGCAGAGGTTGCAGTGAGCCTAGACCGTGCCATTGCACTCCAGCCTGGGTGACAGAATGAGACTCTGTCTCCAAAAAAAAAAAGAAAGAAAGAAAAAAAAAGAAAAAAAAATTTGGACCTTGGATTTTCTGGGATCAGCACAGTGTTTTTTAAATAGACAAATTTTACATAATAATCCAGATCCCTGACTTGTCTTGAACAACTAGAAAATTTGGCAACATGGGGTCATCATCGTTTTTGCATGGCAGCAATTAGCTGGAAGTGAACAGCAGCTACCTCCATTAATTAGACATATACTCTCCAGTGTATCTTAGGCCCCACCACTCCCTCTTGTCTTACCCTTAGCCTACCTGATTCATTTAAATGTAAGAATGCTGAACCAGACAAAGCTGCCAAATAACGCTGGTACTATGTGAAGGTCCAGCAGCATTTATGACACCTTCAATCAGTATCTACTATGGGGAGAAAAAAAATAATATTTATTAGGTATCAAGTACATGCCAAATGATTCCTGCTGTTAAGTGACTCACATTCTAGAAGAAGACAAACAACCCAGGTGTAATAAAATACACACCAGGACCTAGCTAAGGTACAGTTTCTTGTTTGCAACTAGTATTCTTCTAGGCAGACACTGAGTGATTGCAGAAGCAAGAAAATATACACTTAGACATGGAAATCTGCATGTCCCCAAACTCCAACAACCAGAGGAGACTGTCACTGCAAGGCAGGAATGGGGATTGTCTAAATTCTCCATACCTCAACTTCTTCATCTGCAAATGGAGATAGTCTCTCATCAGGTTGTTGTGAGAATTAAATGAGTTGAGGTATTAGATGAATTAATGGTAAGCCCTTAGAGACTGTTGGCATATATCAAATGGCTTATTAATATTAGTCATTAAATCACAATAATCATACTATAGTAACCTTTAAGACAGGGCCCTAAGGTAAGAACTTGATTATGGTGGTGGTGAGGTGAGGGAATGTGGGGACAGGAGATGAAGGCAGACTTGGTTACAGGGAACATGTGCAGAGTTCAGTGACTGTACCCAGGCAAAAGAGGCTGTACATACCTTGCCAAAGCAATAAAGAGCCACTGGCTCAGGACTCCTGATACACAGAGAGTATCCTTTGCATTTTTGCATGGCTGTCTCCTTTGAAAGCAGCAAGGATACTTCTTGTTTTATGTCTCCTGTACCTCCTACAAGTTTGGCTCTTAGTAGATCATCATAAAAGATTATAGAAAAATGAAGTATGTGAACAAATGAGGACAGTTCAAACTGCACTGACACCATAGCCTTGGGAGTGGCTGGGCTGAGCCTAGAGATTAGGGTAAATGAGCACCAGCTAGGGGAGTAAACAGCTCTATGGGGGAATGATATATGGTAGCTATTTATTCAGTTCCTAAGTACTTACAACTTTGGGGCGGGCAATTATATCAATTGGGGATGCATATATCATCCAGCCATTAGTAAAATCCGTTTATTTTATATATATTACATCACTTTCTTGCACTATACAAGGTGTTTCTCAGGTTACCAATCTTTCCTTCCTAAATTAGGGTCTGATCAAGGACAGTCCCATTTTTTTTTTTTTTTTTTTTGAGATGGAGTCTCGCTCTGTCCCCCAGGCTGGAGTGCAGCGGTGCAATCTCGGCTCACTGCAAGCTCCGCCTCCCGGGATCACGCCATTCTCCTGCCTCAGCCTCCCGAGTAGCTGGGACTACAGGCACCCGCCACCATGCCCGGCTAATTTTTTAGTAGAGATGGAGTTTCACCGTGTTAGCCAGCATGGTCTGGATCTCCTGACCTCGTGATCTGCCCACCTCAGAGTTCCAAAGTGCTGGGATTACAGGCGTGAGGCGTCGTGCCCAGCCAGAGAGCCCCATTATTTTAAAATGAATAATTTTACCCTGTGGGAAGAAACAAACTATTTACAGAAACAAAGAGAGTAGTAACTTTTGTCTCCTTTTCTCTGTTCTTCTTGTCTCATGCTTGAATGACAGGAGAGGAGGGGCCATCATGTGGCCAAGGGAGACAGATCAAGAGGCAAGAGTGAGTCCTTTTAGACAAATCTGCCTGTCTGGGAAGCTGGCCCACTGCTGTTAAATGGCCATTTTTCTCCGGAAAAATGCTTTTGCCCAACATTTTTGCAACTCTTGTCCAATACATGCTGCCCTATGGCATGGACTCCTCTCCTCTTTATTGATGCTGCCAACTTCCCCCTGTGGAGCCAATAGCCTGTTTACCAGACATGGCACCAGGAACTAAGAAATCCCAAAGGCTAGGGACATGGTCCCTGGGCAGTCCCTTAGCTTATTTGCCTCGAAAACTTTACATGCACAATAGAATTAGTTACTGTTAGTGCTGAACTTTCTCATATCTCCCATACTCCCTCTGCTATAAGCGGGGAGGGGATTTGGAAATAATTTTTCTAACCAAAAAACTTTCCGAGAAGATGTTTTCTATTCCCTATATTCTCTTCAGCTTAAGTAACTCTGTCTTCAATTATCTGCCTGATTAGGGCCAACCTGGGTGCAGGTGAGATTGGCAGCTGCCTGATTATAAGGATTCGAAGGCACTTACAGTGTTTTCTAAGACTCCTTCCCCCACTTACTCAAACTGTGATTCTAAAGCACTGGTTCTCAAACTTTAGCACTTAACAGATTTATCCAGAGGGCTTGTTAATAGACATATTGCTGGCTCTACATTATGCCTCCTCACCCTGAGTTTCCAATACTGTATGTCTGAATTGTGACCTAATAATTTGCATTTGTAATAAATTCCCAGGTGATACTGATACCATTGACTAGCAACCACATGTTGGAAACCACTGCCCTAAGGTGTCAACTCAAGATCTGAAAAAGTAATCACTCAGTATCACTCAAAACAATACAAAGATTTCAAATGGGACTTTCTGCAAGCAAAGGTCTATAATTGTATGCACAGTATTCACCTGGGCACTAATCAGTATGTGTGTGAAGAAATTATCTAGAACAGGCTTAAGGGCTCATGCCTGTAATCCCAGCACTTTGGAAGGCCGAGGTGGGTGGATCACCTGAGGTCAGGAGTTCGAGACCAGCCTGGCCAATGTGGTGAAACCCCATCTCTACTAAAATACAAAAAAAAAAAAAAAAAAAAAAAAAAATAGCCAGGTGTCGTGGTGGGTGCCTGTAATCCCAGCTGCTTGGGAGGCTGAGGCAGGAGAACCACCTGAACCCAGGAGGCAGAGGTTGCGGTGAGCCAAGATCATGCCATTGCACTCCAGCCTGGGCAACAACAGTGAAACTCTGTCTCAAAAAAAAGAAAAGAAAAGAAAAGAAAGTATCTAAAACTGAAGAAGGAACAACCTGAAAGGATTATAAGCAACTGCCCTTAGTCTTCATACAGGGCCAGGAATAGTTTTGTTTCTATCAGGTAAAGTTGAAAAACTCATTGTTCATGGGGCACTGGCCAAATTGCATAGAATAGTTCTTGTCTTAGCAGTGGAGAATACCCCTAGGCTGAGCACTGCTCTAGTCCCACCTAACAAATCATAAAAAAAAAACAACTTAAAAAATCTTAAAAGCAAGATTCAAAAGGACTAAACTTTCCCAAGTAACTTAATTGTATTCTAGAAAAAAGTTTAGAAATATTTATAGAAATACAAAAATATCTGACACCCAGTAAGGTAATATTCATAATGTCTGGCATCCAATAAAACATTACCAAGATTGTAAAGAAACAAGAAAATATAACCTATAATGAGATCATTAAAAGTTATTATAACTATATTCCACATAGGCAAAACTTTAATTGGAGACATGGAAGATATTTTTTAAACATTCAATTTGAGCTTTTACAGATAAAAACAACTCCTGCAATATGTGAGATGAAAAATACATTAAATGAGATTAATGGCAAATTGGACACAGCAGAAGAAAACATTAATGAACTTGAAAACACAACAATAAAAAAAGAAAATCCAAAATAAAATAGAGAAATAGAGGGGAAAAAAGACTTTTTTTTTTTTTTTTTGGGAAAAAAGACTTTTTTTTTTTTTTTTTTTTTTAAAAAGGTTCAGAGTATCAGTAAACTGTGGCAAAACTTCAAGCAGCCCTAATATCTGTGCTCCCTAATGAAAGTCCCCAAAAGAAAGAAGATGGGAAACGAAAAAAAAAGATGGTTGAAGAAATAATAAAAATGTTCCAAATTTGATAAAGACTAATACTCCCAGTTCCAAAAATCTCAAACACCAAGTACAAGAAAATGAAAGAAAAAAAACCTCTAAAACACTGACACCGGTGAAAGAAACACACTCTTAAAAGCAGTCACAAGAGGGGCAAAAAGAGAAAGGAAGACAAATAAGAATGGCAGCAGATTTCTCACAGGAAACAATGCAAATGAAAAAATAGTGGAACAGCATATTTAAAGTACTGAAAGAAAACTGTTAATCAAAACTCTATACTCAATGAAAACATTTTTTCTTTTTTCAAAACTGGGGCTTTAAGACATACATAAGCTGGAAGAATTCATCGTTAGCAGATGCACACTATAAGAAATGTTAAAGGAGGAAGGAAATTAACACCAGATGAAAGTATGGATCTACACAAAAAGAAAAAGAGCACTGGATATGGTAGCTACAAGGTTGAGTACATAAGATTTCAAAATTAGCATTTAAACTATTAAAACTTACCATTCAGCCTCTCTGGGTAACTAGGAATTATCTGGATGAGTTCTTTTTTCTCAACTTCTCACACCATCTCAGAAAAAAAGAAGAAGAACAAAAGCCTGGAAGACTGATAGGTAACATAAAACCCACATGCCCTTGTCTTTTCAATGAAACAGAAAAAATTTCAACACGGAGTCTTAATAAATTTTATCAATTTATAAATAAGGGTTGTGTTTTAATAAGACATAAGAGTCACTATGCAGTCAGCTTTTACATTTAAACTGACTTTTAAGAAGCTGCCCACTTTCTGGAGGGTTTCAGGTATGCCTTGTTACTCTTCTGGGAAAATTGTATTTTCCTCTTGCTCAGCTTCTTATTTTAGGGCTATCAAATCATCCTTTGTCATTAATTTTCCAAAAATCTTACGTCTGTATTATCCACATCCAAATCTATTTTATAAACAAAAATTGTTTTAGCCGCTTGTTAAACAACCAACTATAGAAAATCTAGAATTATTAAATGCAAGGTTTTCTCATAGAAAACAAAACAAAACCAAAACCATGAGGATTCCTGAGGATTTATTTGGGTTCCCTCCAAGCCCCAGAAATAGCCAGAATCACATTATAGAAATAATCATTGCCTTCTGGATGCAGGAAATTGCCTCTTTCGGTCTAACCTCTGTTATCATAGCTCCCTTCAAACTTTCCCAGTCTATCCAGAGTTCTACAAATTACAAAATGACAAATGTAAAGGATCCATCATTTGATAGATAGGAAAGTACATTTTTAAGCACTCAGGCTTTGGACTCAAACTGACCTAGGTAGTGAAGGCTCAGCTCAGCCGTTTAGTAAAGTATAATCTTCAGCAAGTTCCTAACCTCTCTGAATTTGTTCTTTCATATGTAACAGAGGACAGATGGGAATTCATGAGAATCAAATTAGAAAGTCTAAAGTGCACTCACAGTTCCTATCATATGGTAAGTACCCAATAAATGGCCACTATTACCATATTCCTGCTCAAACAATGTCCAAAATCCTAACTTTAGTATATCTTTCTCTCTTTTGAACCAAGACAAAGCCATACTTAATCATATCTGACAAATCACAACTTAAATCTTTTTATATCATGTGACATTTACAATGTACCCCATTCAAAAGGCAACTTTGGACACAAATATTGGAAGTGGAATGAGGTAAATAGTGTATGTGTATAACATACTCTAAAAAGTCTAGGGGCCGGGCATGGTGGCTCACGCCTATAATCTCAGCACTTTGGGAGGCTGAGGTGGGAAGATCACGAGGTCAGGAGTTCAAGACCAGCCTGGCCAACATGGTGAAATCCCGTCTCTACTAAAAATACAAAAATTAGCCAGGCATGGTGGCACAAACCTGTAATCCCAGCTACTTGGGAGGCTGAGGCACTAGAATCCCTTGAACCTGGGAGATGGAGGTTGCAGTGATCTGAGATCACGACACTGCGCTCCAGCTTGGGCAATATAGTGAGACTTTGTCTCTAAATAAATAAATAAATTAAGTCTTGGGTCAGCATTATTTACAATAGCCCAAATGAGGAAACAATGCAAAAATCCATCCACAGAATGACTATACAAAATATAATACACACATACAATGGAATATTGTTCAGTCAGAAAAAGGAAGAAAACTCTGACATATGCTATAGCGTGGATAATTTACGTTAACACTATGCTAACCAAAACAAGCCAGACACAAAAAGACACTGTATGATTCCACTTATGTGAGATACCTATAGTAGTCAAATTCATAAAAACAGTAAAAGTAGAATGGTGGTTGCCAGGGACTACGGGGTAGAAGGAAATGAAGAATTATTGTTTAATGAGTATCGAGTTTCAGTTTTTCAAGATAAAAGGAGTTCTGGATATTGGTTTCACAACAATGTGAATGTATTTAACACTACTGAACTGTACAATTAAACATGGTTAAGATAGCAACTTTTATGTTACATATATTTTACCAGAATTTTTAAAAAAGGACTACATCCATGACCTAGCTGAATTTGAAACATTGTTAAGTGAAATAAGCGACACATAAAAGGGCAAATATTGTATAATTCCACTTATATGAGGTACCTAGTATAGTCAGATTCATAGAAACAAAGCAGAATAGTGGTTCCGGGGGTAAGAGGAGAGGGAATGGTGAATTATTTTTTAATGAGTAGTTTCTCCTTGGAATACAAACATTCTGGAAATAATAGCAGTGGTTACACAACATAGAGAATGTACTTACTGCCACTGAAATATACACTTACAAAGAGTTAAAATGGTATAAGTTATATATATTTTGCCACCATAAAAAAAGCATATGATTTTTTTTTCCATTTTCTAACCAAAAGGATGCTTATAATAGAAGAAATTTAGGTGTCATATATTTTATATTTAGTGCTTTGTCTTTTCTAATTTTACATGTTGATCTACATACAGGGTTGCACATTTACATTTTTATTTATTAAATTCTTAGCACCTGCCCCGATTTTGCCCTTCTTGAGACTGGTCAATAATAAATTACACCTAATGGCATTTCCCCCTTTTCCTGGCCAAACAGCAGCACAAAAATAAATTTAGGCTGTTTTCTTAAGATGCATTTATTTTTGCATATTATTAGATTGTGCCTATAGAACTTTTTGCTAGAGTCTTTATAGAGATGGATCCAGTGGCAAGGACAGAACAGATTTCTTCCTAAGAAGATACTTTGCTAATGAAGGTTTAGGAAGCAAGCACTTTAACTGATGGAGAGAAATAATATGAGAGAACAAAGTTTACTCCTTTCCTCTTGATCAAACAGACATTCATCTCTTGTGTCTGCAACAGCTGGAAATGAAGCTAGGGAAAAACTTAAAAAAAAAGTCAAAATGAATCAGCAAATCCCAAGAAGGCAGCTGCTTTCCTGCAGGCAGTTGTTTGCAGAGATCCTCTGAGTATCTCATGACCTTGACCACCCAGCCACAGTGGCATGAAGTCCTTCGCAGTTCTTCAGAGTCCATCATACTTCTTCAAAGTATAGTTGTAGTTCTTCTAAGAACCAAATGAAAAATTCATACAACTGCTATACTGTAAGAAATATAAGATACAAAGGATAAAAGAGGGAACAGGATTTTATGAGTCATGATGGTCATTGAAGAGTACAATTTTTCTCTTCAGATGCTCTATGCCAACCACAGTAATCAAAACAAATGGATTGGTGGTGGAGATTATGGTATATTTAGTTTGCTGACTATTTGGTTTAAAAATCTGCTACTGGGAAGTATAGCAGTTAAGGGTCACTTAGACTCAAAGATTGGCTGTATGTCAGATTTCTGTATTTTATAGGCCTCTTTCTGCAGATGAAGCCTCAATTTAGTTTCTGTGGAGTTAATCAGGCCCCTAACTGAACTTCAGAGATACTGCATCAATACCTAGTTGGGTATACAATTTCTCCCTGTATTTTTCTAGCTTACTTCTAGTCATTAAGCATAAACTCTCTACCATTGCTGGCTTTCTCTAACTCCACCTCGTCTGCTTTTCAACCTCATTACAGTGACCCTCACATTTTCATTCCTCTCCCAAGCCTCTGGGGCTCTATATTTGTTCTTCCTTCTTTCTAGGATCCGTTGAGCTCTTCCATATAGTTTGTTCACTCAGGACCCTGCTCAAAAATCACTGCCTTGACCAATTACTGTCAATTTATACTGCTAAACTGGCATATATGCAATGTCTCTCAATTGAAATGTTTAAAAATCTACCATTGAGCAACAAAAGGCTGATGTCACTAAATCCAACTTAGGCTCAATTTCTGACTGTGGACTGACATACTGGTTAACTCTTAGGGATTATTTTCTCTGGACCTGAATTTTTACATTTTTATAAGGATAGAGATCATCTTCTGTTACAAACATCCTGGGCAATGAAAACGTTCATTCCAATAAACAATTTTCAACCCATCGTGGGAAAAAGAAAAAACAACTTCTGCCATGTGGGTGACTAATGGAATGCTAGCACTGCAAAAGACCTTCAGCTAGATCACTTCTCACCCAAACTTTTCACTTGACTGAATAGAGACATGAAGAGAAGTCAAGTGCCTTACCCATGTAAGTAATCTGGCAAGGAAATACTTGAACTTGAATTTCCTTATTCCACCTAATGTTCTTTCCCTACCACTTGTTCCAAAATGAATGTGGATGGCAACCACTTTCTCTGAATCACTACGGTGAGTCAAAAATTACAATCTCCCAGGCTCTAGCCAGAATGACATATCTGGCATTCTTATTAAAGAATCCACATTTTTAAGTCCTTAGTTCCAGAGAATCCTGATGTGCAGCTAAGTTTCCAACTACACCCTCCTGACTGCCTGGGATCTGAATTAGTTGACCCAGTGATGATGAGAAAGAGTCCCCAAAATGCAGGCTCTGGGGTCCATACATCACAGAGGTATACACGATGAACCATTGGGGGATGGAAAGAAATATATATATATATATACACACATATATTTTACATCTAGAAAAAAAGATTTTAAGCATTATTAATATTAATCCAGGGGTGGGCACTGATAGCCTTACTGTGTCATATATCAGACAAAAAGAGAGGGTGATCTCCAATACAGATAAAGGGGGAAAAAAGAAGAATCCTGAAGAAGTGGAAACAAAAAAGGACTTAAAGAAGACTTTTAAAAAATCTGTGACATTCTCAGAGAGATATATGAAGATGTAGCATCATATAACAAGAACAAGAATCTTTTAAAAAGTCCTTTCACAGCTGGGCATGGTGGCTCTCAGCTGTAATCCCAGCACTTTGGGAGGTCAAGGTAGGAGAACTGCATGAGACTAGGAGTTTGAGACCAGCCTGGACAAGATGGCAACACCCCATCTCTGCAAAAAATACAAAACATTAGCCGAGTGTGGTGGTGCAAGCCAGTAGTCCAGTTATGCCAGGCTGAGGTGGGAGGATCACTAGAGCCTGGGAATTTGAGGCTGTATAGTGAGCCATGATCACACCACTATACTCCAGTCTGGAGCACAGACTGAGAGGCCCATCTCTAAAAATAATAAAAATAAAAATAATAAAGGTAAAATAAGAAGGTCCTTTCACAACTTTTGGAAATTAAAATATTGTTAAGAAATTACACACTAGGAAATAACATATATATTATTAAATATACAATAATAATGTCATAAGGTAAAACTGAATATTAAGAATAGCTAATATTCATTGAGAATTACTAGGTGCCAGGCACTGTTCCAAGTACTTTACAGATATTAACTTATGCAATCCTCATAACTATATGAAATAGGTACTATTCTATATCCTCATAACTATATGAAATAGGTACTATTCTATAATTACCCTCCATTTTAAAGAGGAAGAAATTAAAAGCTTAAAGAAGTAAAGTGACTTGCCCAAAGTTAGACAGCTACTAAGCAGCAGGACTAGGACTATAATTGCACCATTGTTTTGTAGAGTCAATGTTCTTAATCTTTATGCTATACTGCAAACATAAAGATCTGGAAAACAGAAGAGATTTTCTAAACATTAGAAGATCAGCCCAGAAGTTCCAACATCCAAATAACAGGAGTTCCAGACTGAGAGAACTAGGGCTCTATTCTATATCCCACTGGGGATACATAACTAATTAGTTGTGAAGGTAGAATAAAGACATTTTCAGATTTGAAAGGTCACAAAGGATCTTACTGGAACATATGGTTCAAAAACAACAGAGTAAATGATAAGGAAGATATCAGAAACCAGGGTCCCTACATAGAAACAAACCAGGGGAATTGTTTGGAAAGTGTTTAGTCAGGAATTAATGACAGTACAGTAAAAACTTAGCAACTGCAAATAAAAGAAAATGGCCAACTGCAGGGAAGACAAAATGCCTGTACAGGAAAGGAAATGTAATCACTAGTGAATTAATATTTACTTGGTGACAATAAAATAAACAGCAGACATTGACTTAACTCACAATTATACTCTGCAACGTTATCTGAAGGAAGAGATTTTTATTGTTTTGCTCACTGCTTTTCTCTTGGCAATCAGAGCTGTGCCAAGCACATAGTAGGTGCCCAATAAATATATGTTGAATTTATGAATAAATACAATGAGTCTGTAAGAGAGAGGATGTATATATGTGTGTAGGATGAGGGTGAGGAAATGCTGGTAAAAGAGCTCTATCAATGTTTACAACTCACACACACACAAAAAAGAAATAGAAGGGTAATTATGCTATTTTGAAAAACAAAGCAAAGACCAGTAGAGATCATTTAAAAAACAGAAAATGTTCCAGGCACCACTGGGGTAGAGAATAAAATACCTAGGAATATAACTTACAAGGGATGTGAAGGACCTCTTCAAGGAGAATTACAAACCACTGCTCAACGAAATAAAAGAGGACACAAACAAATGGAAAAACATTCCATGCTCATGGATAGAATCAATATTGTGAAAATGGTCATACTGCCCAAAGTAATTTATAGAGTCAATGTTATCCCCATCAAGCTACCATTGACTTTCTTGAAAAAATTAGAAAAAACTACTTTAAATTTCATATGGAAACAAAAAAGAGCCTGTATAGCCAAGACAATCCTAAGCAAAAAGAACAAAGCTGGAGACATCATGCTACCTTACTTCAAACTATAATACAAGGATACAGTTACCAAAACAGCATGGTACTGGTACCAAAACAGATATATAGACCAATGGAGCAGAACAGAGGCCTCAGAAATAACGCCACACATCTACAACCATCTGATCTTTGACAAACCTGATAAAAACAAGCAACAGGGAAAGGATTCCCTATTTAATAAATTGTGTTGGGAAAACTGGCTAGCCATATGCAGAAAACTGAAACTGGACCCCTTCCTTACACCTTATACAAAAATTAACTCAAGATGGATTAAAGACATAAACGGAAGACCTAAAACCATAAAAACCCTAGAAGAAAACCTAGGCAATACCATTTAGGACAGAGGCATGGGCAAAGAATTCATGACTAAACCACCAAAAGCAATGACAACAAAAGCCAAAATTGACAATGGGATCTAATTAAACTAAAGAGTTTCTACACAGCAAAAGAAACTACCATCAGAGTAAACAGGCAACCTATAGAATGGGAGAAAATTTTTGCAATCTATCCATCTGACAAAGGCTAATATTCAGAATCTACAAGGAACTTAAACAAATTTACAANGACATTTATGCAGCCAACAAACATATGAAAAAAAGCTCATCATCACTGGTCATTAAAGAAATGCAAATCAAAACCACAATGAGATACCATCTCATGCCAGTTAGAATGGCAATCATTAAAAAGTCAGTCAACAACAGATACTGGAGAGGATGTGCAGAAATAGGAATGCTTTTACACTGTTGCTGGGAGTGTAAATTAGTTCAACCATTGTGGAAGACAGTGTGGTGATTCCTCAAGGATCTAGAACCAGAAATACCATTTGACCCAGCAATCACTTTACTGGGTATATACCGAAAGCATTATAAATCATTCTACTATAAAGACACATGCACACGTATGTTTATTGCAGCACTATTCACAATAGCAAAGACTTGGAACCAACCCAAATGCCCATCAATGATAGACTGGATAAAGAAAATGTGGCACATATACACCATGGAATACTATGCAGCCATAAAAAAGGATGAGTTCATGTCCCTTGCAGGGACCTGGATGAAGTTGGAAATCATCATTCTCAGCAAACTAACACAGGAACAGAAAACCAAGCACCACATGTTTTCACTCATGATTGGCAGTTGAATAATAAGAATACATGGACACACAGGGAGGGGAATATCACACACTAGGGCCTGTTGCGGGATGGGGAGCTGGGGGAGGGACAGCATTAGGAGAAATATCTAACGTAGATGACGAGTTGATGACTGCAGTAAACCACCATGGCGCATGTATACGTATGTAACAAACCTGCATGTTCTGCACATGTATCCCAGAACTTAAAGTATAATTAAAAAAAAAAAAAGAAAGAAAATGGTTGCTACCGGGGAAGGGGAAAATGAAAGCAGAAAATAGCCCAAGATCGCTGCTTTTTATTATAAACCTTGTAGAACTCTATAGACCACCTGACCTCCCAAATCAGCACAAAACTGCCATAACTTCAACCTTCCAAAATACATTCTCATTTTAGAAAGATGGAAACCACAGAATATGTGAAGAAATAACACAGAGCAACACCACTCAAAGATAATCATGTTAAATATTTTGGTATAACTGGATATTTTTTCCTAGGCATATTTTCAACAACTGACTTCATATCTGGCATGTAAATTGGTATCCTGAATTCATTTATAAAAACACTGAAACTAAATAAGAGGAAAAGATCATTTGCTGGAAAAAGAAAGCCAACTTCTCCCAACTCATAACACAGCAATTCAGTACGCATATTCTATTGAAAAGAAGTCAGTAACATGTTCACGCAAAAAAAAGGAGAAAAAAAATGTGTCATCTCTTTTAACAAACAGCCACATATTAATTAAGAGTCCAGGTGCTAGAATAGTCTACCTGGGCTCAAATTCCAACTCTGCTGTTTTTGTGGTTGTGTGATGGGCACTATTATAACCTCCACAAACCTCAGTTTCTCTAAATGTAAAATAAAAATAATAATGGTACCTACCTCCTAATATTTCTATGAGGAGTACCTGTTCAACAGTAAGCAAATAACCCAGCATGTTGTAAATGCTCAGTAAACATTAGCATTGCAATTATTATGATTAATAACTATCTAATGGGTGAGACACAACAAAAATATGTAAGACCAGCAGAATAAACAAAGGGATTTAACAAAGCCAAACGCAAAGGGTCACCAGTGTGAGAGGAAGGACAGGACAGAAGCCTCTCCTCTCTGATATTTGACACTAAAATTTATTTGTCAAATAAGCAAATCATGGATGCACTTTAAATTTCAAGCTGAGGAGTTTCCGAGCAATTTTAATGACCTCATCCAATAAGAGAGAGTTGCATGGAGAGGGTAACAGCTATTCAGGGTGATTCGGCTAATGGAAACTGTCAAAATGACAGTGCAGTGGGTCACACTCTAGAGTACAGGTCTTGCACAATAGGACACTCCTCAAAAATGTGAATTCATTAGGTTTTGAAATACAGTTGACCCTTAAACAACACAGGTTTAACGACACGGGTCCACTTATATTCACAAATTCAATCAAAAACACAGTATTCGCAGAATGTAAAACCTGCATATAGGGAGAGCCAACGTTTCCTATGCAAGGGTTCTGCAAGGCCAACTGTGGGACTTGGGTGTGCATGAATTGGTGTCCTGGGACCAATTCCCTGCATATACCGAGGGACAAGTCTACTGCATCCTGGGTCCCTGGCAGAGGGAGAATAAGAGTCAGAATGCCTTGAAAAGAAATCTTGGGAGCCAAAGAAGTGCTCACATATAACAGGCCTGTACCGAATGAGAGAGTCCTTCAGGGCATTCCAATTTCAGTGAAGAAATTATTATTCTGGGATGCGGTGAGAGGAGACAGGAAGATCATCCCTTCTTGTTGCGGAGTAAATATTCTAGAAAAAAAAAAGAGATTTGCCCAGGACTTGTGTCACTTGATCTTCCTGTGAAATATAAACACGTTAAGAAATAAAACAACAAATGTCGGGCCAAATGCCCTTTATTTTCTTAGTCCTTCCCTAGGAAGATATATAAACTGAAAGGCAAGGGTGGGGATAGAGGTGAAGGAGTCACAGGTAACTAAGAGAGCTCTGGCCTAAAAACATAATAATTTTCTGTAATAATTATCTGACTTTAGTTCTGCTACTAATTAGCTGCACAATCACACTTCATCACTGCGGCCGTTTTCTGGTGTGTAATTTGGGGATATAATATCTGTTCTACCTACCTTAACAAGTAAAAGAGATAATGAATGGGATAATGCTTTCATCAGTCCAAGTCCAGTCAGGTGACAGATACTACATCAGTTTTTTGTTATTTTTTAGTAGAGAGAATAGTTGACTAGCAATAACAAATTACTAATTATGTAACAGAAAAGGCCAAAAAGACATTAAAGTGGCATGGAGATAGCTGGGCATAGACGTACACGACTGTAGTGCCAGCTACTTAGGAGGCTGAGATGGGAGAATCAGTGGAGCGCAGTTTGAAGCTGCAGTGAGCTGTGATTGCACCACTGCACTCCAGCCTGGGCAAAAGAGTAAGACCCCATCTCAAAAACAAAAACAAAAGGTACCACAGAGGAATCAACCAGAGACAGCAGCTTGGCATTGTTGTGTCCATACCAAGATTTCCCCACGCAAATCTCAGCTTGAATTGTAGTTTCCATAACAATTGTAATCCCCATGTGTCATGGGAGTGGGAGAGACCCGGTGGGAGATAACTGAATCATGGGAGTGGTTTCCCTCACACTATTCTCATGACAGTAAGTTCTCATGAGATCTGATGGTTTTATAAGAGGCTCCCCACTTTGCTCAGTTCTCATTCTTCTCCCTGCTGCCATGTGAAGGATATGTTTGCTTTCCTTTCTGCCATGACTGTAAGTTTCCTGAGGCCTCCCCAGCCATGCTGAACTGTGAGTCAATTAAACCTCTTTCCTTTATAAATTATCCAGTCTCGAGTATATCCTTATAGCAGCATAAGAACAGATTAATATACAGCTACACCAAGGCTAAAGGAACAAAGGGAAGTGGTTGGAATCACCAGAACTTTGAGGTTTAAAGGGGAGCACCCAGAGAGCTGATCCTTGGGCCTCTGAGGAGGAGGTCCTGTTGAGCTGATACTGGTGTCTCTGAGTTTGAGGGCAGGGCAGCCCTCTGGGGTGTGAACACTGGTCAGTTGATACTGGCATCTCTGAGGTAAGGGCACAATAAAGGTGCTTCTGCAAATTTTAGAACTGCAAACTAGATTCACCTACTGCTACTGCAAAAAATGGCTGCTGCCGGGGTTAAGAAGGGAGGCTGGGGTAAGGCTGACAGAATAGGAAGCAGGATGGAAGGGCCAAGTCTCTTCAAAAAGACTCACTTGAGGGGAATGGCAAGAGCTCTTTAAATATAATCAGTTATTCACTCTCTCTCCTTTGTGTCTTTGTTTTGCTGAAATGTGCATAATACTCAACAGAAAGACTAAAATGAAAAGTAAGAACATACTAAGTACTGTTGAAGATGGAGAACCAGAACTCTCATGGGCGGCTAATGGGAATAAACACTGAATAACCCTTTGTGAAGAAGACGGTTTGGTAACATATACTAAAGCCTAACATACACTGGACCCTGTTACCCAGAGAGTGCACTCCCGCATGTACACATCTTGTATGATTCCATTTATAAAGTCTTCAGTAAGAAATGAATATGATCAATGCTCTTAGCCGTCAGGAAGGTGGTTACTCTTGGGGTTGGAGAGTGAGGTAGCAGCAAGAGGGAGACTTCTGGCATGCTCTGCTTCCTCATCTGGGTGCTGCTTCCATGGATGTAATAAATTCATAAAAATTCATAGGGTTGTACACTTTTATATATGTATACTTTGATGTGATTATGTAATATTTTAATAACAGTTAAATGTAACACCATTCCACTTCTGGGCATATACCCAAAAGAGTAGAAAGCAAGAACTCAAAGAGACATTTGCACACTCATGTTCATGGCGGCATTATTCACAAAAGCCAAAAGATGGAAGCAACTCAAGTGTCCCTCAGTGGATGGATGGATAAGCAGTTTCTGTATACAAATGTGGAGTATTATTCAGCCTGAAAAAGGAAGGAAATTCAAACACATGCTACAACATGAATGAACCTTGAAGATATAATGTTAAGTAAAATAAACCAGTCTCACAAAAGGACAAATACTACATGATTCCATGAGGTGCTTAGAGTAATCAAACTCACAGAGACACAGAGTAGAATAATGGTTGCCAGGGACCAAGGAGGGAGGAATGGGGAGTTATTGTTTGACAGATACAGTTTCAGTTTCACGTGAGTTCTGTGGATGGATGACGGCGATAGTAGCACAAGGTGAATGTAGTTAACGTACACTTTAAAATTAGTAAATTTTGTTATCTGTAACACAAATTAAAATTTTAATTTTTAATTTTAAAAAAGTGATTCTAATATATACCTTCCAAGTAAATGCATGCATCCTAATTAAGTTATTAACTTACCTCTGGAAGACATTCCAGCATGTTCACACCTCTTCTCTTATTGGGCTACTGCTAACTCTACCTTTTTAATCTTGTGTACAGGAAGTGAAAAAATCAAGAATGGACTCTCCCAAGCAGTAAGGGGGGATGCATAAGACCACTTTACACTCACATGGAACCTTTCACTAACAAAATGCTTTAACATCCTCCTTCCCGTTTACACTCACTACACACCCCTGCAAGAAAGGCAGGTCAGAGATATCTGTTACCCTCACCTTACAGCTGGAGAAACTGACTGAAAAAGAAAAAACCAAAAAATCCCAGCCAAAGGAAGAAACAAATTTTCTTTTACCAAATTCAAGCTGTAAGACATCCTTATGATGTCTTACGTAAGTGCATGAGTAGATTTAAAAAGCAAATTCAATTTACAAATTAGTTTTGTGCTTCTATTGCTCCCATAATAAAATGCGTAATGTTACACAGATCTTTTTTATATTTTGAAAAACAATTTCACTGTTTGACTTGAAAACAGTTTATTTAATTTATACAAATAACTACTAAATACAAAAAGTAGATTAAAACAAAATAGTTATTTTTTTCTGGCAGAGTTTAAATGCACATAATGGATAATTCTGAAGAAAATGCATTTTCCCCGTAGCGTTCAGGACTAAAATTCTACTGAAATCTTTGCTTCTAAATCAGTAATATATTCGGTGGTGTCACGTGGGTAATGGCTAAATACGTTCTGCATATGAACTGAAAAAAAGTTACAGTCTACACACATACAAATGTGAAGCACTTAAAATGTGAATTTAACTGATAATAAAAGAAAATGTCCATTTTAGAGTATAGTGTTAAAACATTTCGGTAATAAAATCATAAGACCACATAAAAATAAGCTTTAACATATGCACGAAGCAGTTTTGTAAAAACTACCAAGTGCACAAGTAATAAATAATTTGCAAAGTTGTGTATAAACAATTCCTAATGTTCGGCATCATTGTAAACATCAGCACATGTGTAAAATGCAGCAAAGTCTGACATTACATTTTGTTTTGCCAAATTGAATTCCTATTATCCAAAGACAGACCAGTGGAGTATGCAGCCAACATTTTGGCAAGTTGGGTCTTTAAAATTAAGAGTAACAGTGCAAGTAAGGAATGCAAAGAATTCCTAGTGCAATAAAGAAGAGAAGCACAGGCAATATTGCTGATTAAAAATTCACCACCTCCTTGAGTTTCCCGTGGGGAGTATCTAGGAGACTTGTGAAAGCTATGCAAAGCCACTGTCTTAATGCCCAGATCTCTTTTAGGATTTCTCTGTGTTCCTCCAGTCCCTACCTTTGCAACAGTGTCTGTCCAACATTAGTCTCTGCAGTGTGAACAGTTCGTGAAATGCCCAGTTCACAGTCATCGAGCGAGGTTAGGGTGGTTTTGATGTCTCCCCAACACATGGCTGGGTACGACGTCTGCCTTGTCAGAGCAGCCATTTGGGGAGGGAGACAGATGGATTCTGTTCTGACAACCAGTCAGGCCAGCATTAGGTCCCAGCTGGACAAAGACAACAACGTCAAATCTTCCTTCTTGACACTATGAAAATGTCAACAGTCAGTTTTCAATTTGTCGAGGGAATTATCAATTTTGGTCAAAGTCTTTTTGATACGCAGTGCTGTGAGTCTTGCGGATGGATTTTGATACCAGCATTCTTTCATTAGCTTGGCCAGAGAGGTTAATGTCTGAGGAGAGAAAGAACAAATACTATAATGACAAACTGGCTTTTTAGTGGCTCTGGAAGCTGGGCTGATATCATGTCAACTATTCTGAAGAACTCGCAGGTCTTGTGAAATTCGAGTTATGTTACTGTCATCTTCTTTAAACAAATATTCAAGCTTTAACCACTGATAAAGAGGCCACTCGTAGAGTTTCATGAACTCTGTCCTTTGGACTCTTAATGCTACCAATTTACTTTATCAGATAAATGACATAGGCCAGATTGGACCCCTTAATGATTTTATGGGTGCTAAAAGCAGCAATACTAACCTAGAGATAATCCTGAAATTTGCAAACAGGGTCATTTCTCATTGTTTTTATATCTACTACTACTTATGAGTAGCAATACAGGATCTTCAGCATTCAGCAGCTTGTGCTTGGGATTTCAGATATGCAGAGATGGGAAGGAGGTTAAAAGCTTCACTTAAAGTCTCTTGGTTTACATATGAAACTGCAGTCTTAGGGCTAGTAGCGGTAGTCATGAGTCTCCCGATTCTTGGAGCTGCTCATTCATAGAAATTCTTACAAATATGGTCATTCACTAGCAAACCCTATCAGATATGGCTTCTTCGAGAATGGGAGTATTTGTCTGAGCTTACTCTACTAGATCTAAACCCTTCTACATAAAATAGGAAGAGAAAACAACAGATACACAGAACAGATCACTCAGATGGTATACCAGTTGAAACTCAAAGGGAAACAAATGGCAAACAATGGAAAAGAGCTCTAAAACTGAGACAATGGCATTCTTACCGGGTCTGAGAACCATCTGTTGGGTATGTTTGGCCTTTGTTGATCCACACAGACTACTTTCCTCATATCTTCAAAACTTGGGTCATTGGGAACCACGTCGTAGAACGGTGGCTTGTAATCCTCCACTATACCTGCACACAAGGACAAGAATTGTGTTGGGTTAGCAAGAGAGTACAGGTTCCCCCAAGATTTCACTGATGGGTGTCACAGGTTATAATGTGACAGAAGAAAATACTAATCACCTTCCTCATACCTCAGGGCAGTCCTGGAAGCTAAAGGTAGGTCCTAAAACAGGCAGAGAAAAAGGCAATAAATATACACCCTGCAGGGGTACTGGAAGAAGGATAATTGTTAGAAGGAAATACGTGAAAACTTCTCATGTAATCATAACTATTAGCAAAATTCTCCCACAGTGTATATTAATAGCCCTGTAATGCCCAACAGGGCACTGGAGACATAGAACAAAAATTCCTTTGGTGATCAAAAACACCCAAGCCACCTAGGGAAAGCACATGAATCTAGTGGCTTCAAACCATAAATAGAAATAAAAAGTTGTCCACAAACTAGAGCTAGGGAGTAATAAACCAAGACCATCATCAAAATACCCCTTTTTTGTTATAAAATATTTTGTTAAGAAAACATTGTTATACATTAATCTCTTCCATTAGGAGGGATGCAAATAATATAATAGGAAATACTCATTTCCTCATTAATTCATTCTACATGTACTGAGTACCCACTAACTGCCAGGCACAGCTGTCTGACTGATGGTTCTATTATTTACAATCATATTGAAGGCATAAAATAACATGTAAAGAGGATAGCCACGTGGGATAAATAATGAGCTCTTCCTCTGCCCGAAAGCAAATGTGAAAAGTAGCTAATTTCAGCTTCTGCCCCTGCATGATTTCCAATGGCCTGGAAACCTTTTCTTTTCCAGCAGAATTATATCAACTCCTTAAACAGAAAAATGTTTAACTTCATTATTTGGAATTAGAAAATGGATTCTTCCCCTTCATAGACATAAAACCAAGACATCTATTATTTCTTTTCCCTCAACAAAGGGTTCAAACAATGAGGTAATAACTTGGTTTACTGCTCTCTCTTTTCTTCCTCCAGGTCTTTCTTCTATTCCTAAATACCTAAAAAGTTGTTGGAGGGAACAGAAGGAGACAGTGAGGAAAGTTGTAATTCAGTTGTTCTAGTTCCTAGAAGCCACCTGAAAAGCTTCAATTCCCTTTTCATTTATCATAGAAATTACTAACAGTGGGAATCTATTCTTACAAATTCCACACAAATACAAACCATTTATGCAAAAGATTAGCTATGATAAGGAGCATCTTTTCAAGAAATACTATAGATCTTTTTAAAACTTCACAAATTTGGCTAAATAAAGGTTTACATTTGAGATGGAAACTAGTCTAAATTATATTTTTTAAAAATCTAGGCTGGGTGTGGTGGTTCACGCCTGTAATCTCAGCACTTTGGGAGGCCAAGGCGGGTGGACCACTTGATGTCAGGGTTCGAGACAAGCCTGGGCAACATGGCAAGACCCTATCTCTACTAAAAATACAAAAATTAGCCGGGTGTAGTGGCATACGCCTGTAGTTCCAGCTAACTCAGGAGGCTGAGGCACAAGATTCGCTTGAACCCGAGATGGATGTTGCAATGAGCCAAGGTCACACCACTGCACTCCAGCCTGGGTGACAGAGTGAGATTCTGTCTCCCAAGAAAAAAAACCAAAACAAAAAAACTAGTTAATTCCAAATAACTTACCCACATTGTGTAACTGCATTTGAAATGCATATCAGTCAGTGGATTAAAACCTTCCTGGCAAATCATAAACAGGCCATACTGGGTATAAACTGCTACTCTCAGAAGTCTTGGAACACCTCATCTTAGAGGCCCTTCTTCTCCTGTAAGAATCCCAGGAAGCATTCAAACAAATATCTTTTAATTATTTTCAGTACTAACAGACACCATCTAAAATACAGCTGAACATGGACCTAGAGAGTTATTTTATATGTTTTCTAGGGTCACAAAAATTTACAGAAAACAGTAAGACATGTGCCCTTCACCATCTCTCAATTTTTCTGAAAGAGAGTATATTTAATAGCCTACCTTAATATTTAAATATCTAGCATAACAGCCATCTATTTGGAGTAATTTACCTGTTGAGCTTAGAAAGGGTTATGTGAATGTGAACAGTAATACAAAGTTGAAGTTTTCTATAAATGCAAAAGAAAACAAAGCATGGCTGGATTTTTAAAACATGAGATCTGGTGATACCAAACAATGAATTTCACTATACAAAGCTGAAATTTACCCTTTTGTTTCCGTTTCCCATGTTTTAATTTTATTAAATGTCCCCATGTTTTAATAAAAGGAGTCAAGTTATTTTAAAAGACCATTTAATCGATTATCCCTGGGACTTAGTCAAGCCTCTTTTCCTCAATCATTGGCCAACTGTTGATTGTTTTCACCTGTCGCTGGCCATCCTTCTCCAAAATAAAATAAACCTGGGATTAAGCTCGAACAGTCACTAGGAACTCCCTCTGATCAAGGAAAGCAATAAATCAGTTGAAAGTGCATTACTACTATGGTGGGATGCCGTATTAAATGCTGAGAGTGATAAAAATATAAGACATGCTCTTGTTTTCCAAGGAAATCAAAATCTAGTGGAAAAGCAGGACAAGTCTCTCATTTTTTTTTTCCCTTAGACAATGGAAATCTTGTCAAAAAGAACCTCAAAATATTTTTTTCACCCATTTATTTTATATCTTGAAAGGCAAAACTATATTAGAAATTCTCATTCTACTTTCACTTTGAGATCCTAAATTCTCAATGACCATTTTGATTAGCTGTGTGTGCCCGAGACTGCGCTTGGCAGGAGGGATAAAAAAAAAATGAAAAAAACAGTGGCTCATGCCTGTAATTCCAGCACTTTGGGAGGCCGAGGTGGATGGATCACACGGTCAAGAAATCAAGACCATCCTGGCAATATGGTGAAACCCCGTCTCTACTAAAAACACAAAAATTAGCTGGGTGTGGTGGCATGCGTCTGTAGTCCAGGCTACTCAGGAGGCTGAGGCAGGAGAATCGCTTGAACCTGGGAGGCGGAGGTTGCAGTGAGCAGACATAGTGCCACTGCACTCCAGCCTGGTGACAGAGAGAGACTCTGTCTCCAGAAAAAAAAAAAGAAAGAAAAGAAAGAAAAGAAAAAGATGCAGTGTTGGTGATGAGAATAATGAGAAAGGTGAAAGAAAAAAAAATTACAGACTAGCTATAGAGGGAAGAGCACAGAGAAGACGGTGGGGAGGGACAGTGGCACTTGGCAGTGCTCACAGGAGAAAACACCTCCATGGTATCCCAAGTCCCCATATATAAACTGGGTGCCGTGGAAGCACAGGTAAGCTTTCCAGGAGGGAAGTGGGGCATGGGCAGAATAGAAAGATCAAGAGTTTGCAAGGCAGAAAAGATGACAGGGAAGAGAAACCCCCATGGAGTGGGTGCATTCCAGGCAGAGGGAGGCTATGGGGCAAGGACAAGAACTGACAAACCATCCTCTGATGTTGGAGAGATGGAGAGAAGTTCTCTGGGGCTGAAATGGGTGCATGTGGTGGCAGGAGAGCCAGGGGAGAAGAAAGGGACAGGAGGTGAGGCCAGGCTGCGAGGTGACGCATGTTGTCAAGGTAGGAAATAACTGATTGACAACAGTGCCTCATTTCTGCCAGAAAGTGATAATCAGCATAGCCAGGCAAAAAAGTGAACTCTAAGTCCTTTAGAGGCAGCACCCAAGAAGTTACTGCCAAATCGTGAGCCAGCAAAGAGCACAGCATGAATTCAGGCAAGTAACTAAAAATACAAAGCACTTCAAGTGCCAAATGAGCAGTACAAACAACAAACGACACAGGAAGGCAGGGGAAGAGGCGCTCTTAAATGGTGGCCAGGGACGGAACAGACTGAGCCAGGCCTCGCCTCCCATTTAAGGCGGCCAGCGTGACTCAAAGGGCCACGAGAAAGAAATCAAAAACATTATTCATAACCTACGCCCCCACAACTTTTGACAGGGGTGTCTGATTTATACAATATTTTTTTCCTGGTCATATGTCTAGTTGAAAGTTTTCTCTTTTCTGGGGTAAGCCTATCTTCATCAACCAATATCCCTCCCATTAGTTTGCTATACGGCTCTGAGTAATCCCCTTAGCTGCCAGGCCTTAGTTTTCCAATACCTTCAAAGCACACATCACAAAGCCAACGTGCAGATCAAATATGTCCTAGATATGCACTTCGAAAAGCATGAAACACCAGTGGCCTCACAAATGTCGAGAAACAAGTCCTCCCTCAAGATCTTGCCCCCGAGGCCCTGAACTAGACACCCACTTTCTTTCCGCTTGACAGCTGCATGTGGGACACACAGGTCTCTCTACGTCAGTCTTTCCCTGCCAACCTCCACCCTATCCCACTGCCCCCAGTGAGATCTGTAGGAGAAAGTTGAGAAAGGAGCTCACCATGCCCCTCCTCTGCATGTATTCCATCAGTGCCGTCCATGGGAGCCCACTCCTTTCCCACTAAAGTCCATTCCCCACCACTGTCCTTCACATACCTGGACATCAGCCACACCAGAATTACTTGTAGTTCCATCAATAGGGCACCTTTATGGGATCCTTCAGCTCTACCTTTTGTCTGACATACCAATTGTCATCATGGTCAAGTTTTATTTCTCATTCCCACCTGCACCTCACATCCTCCCAAGCTTGTCCAACTATGTTCTTATTCAACCCACGGATGACTCAGTTCATACTTCTCACCTTCCAAGAAGACTGTCCCATCCTGCTACCACAACGCAGAGGCTTAAATGAAGTTTAGTGCCCTCACCCCCATACTCAGTCACCTTCCTATATACCTCAACCACAGTGGCTTGATCTATTTATTTATAATAATTTGACTCTTCAACAAGAATGTAAGCACCTTTTAATCAGATATTCTGGGGGTTATTTTGCTCAAGTGCTTGAGCCTAACACACACCTAGTGTATTACAGACACTAAATACACAAATAAATGTTGATTACATATGTCCACAATCCTTTTTCAAAACTCTCAAGGTTAGATGCATTTGCCAAATTTGGAACTTTTAACATTTTATAAATGTAATAGCATACCCTATATTTTATGTGACATCCCCTCCAACTTGGGTAGTCACATCAGATATCCAGGTAATGAGGACAGACTCTCTGGCATGTATATCCATACAGAGAGCTATTTTTAACAATTAACTCCTACAGAAGTGCTGAAATCCTTCAGAGAACAGAACATTAGAAGTACACTATTTTAGAGAGGGAAAAAAAGAAAATGGCCCATATCTGGCATCTGAGAGGACTATAAGTGAATACAGTGTTTCCTTCAGGTGTGGCACGTGAGAAAATTTGGTATGGTTCATGGACTAAACTTTTTCATCTCATTAGTTACACATTTATTTTCATAGTTACCTTCCATTTTATGCCATGTGATACTGGTTTTCCATTTCCAGCAGTGATAATAATTTCCTTTCAAAACAAAATTAACTTCAAAAAGAGCCAATTTGAAGGAAAAGATTCTGTAAATGATGGTACAAAGTAGCATTTGGATATGGAAAAAAAATGATGAGGGTAGTATGAATGAATGAATCTTGGGAAACACTGAATTCACAGAAAGGCATCATTCTTCCTGGTGAGACATGATTCAAAAAGGTATATCCAATATTTGTGTTACTTCACCTAACAGACCTCACAAGAGGGCTTCGAGATATTTCTCATCCCATGGCACAGATAAAATATGACTGATGAATAAATGGATGAGGTTGTTCATGGCAGAGGGGATGACAGCCCGAGTTCTGGCCCGTCGGCCCTGCTGCACTGCCAGAGGGTTATGAGAATCAGTACCTCAGGCATTCCTGTAACTCATGGCAGGCACTTCTTCCTGAAAGCAGGAGTTGGAAAGACAGCCTTGTCCCATGCTGGGTAAAGTACATGCTGTGACAGCTGTGTCCTGCCCCTCTAGTCCGTTGTAATTCATGGGCTTACAGAACCATGTACATTACTCAAAGTCCAAACTAACTGCATTCTCAGGAATCTGTTAAAATTATAAAATTAATTTCTATTGCTGGAATTCTCATCGATGTAACATAGCAAAAGTAAATGGTTTATAGATTACTGTGTAGCTGGACCCTACTAAAAACATGTGTCAATATTACTGTAAGTTGCCAAAGGAGAGGGCAAAAAGCCTAGAGATGCTGCATGGCTATTCCCTGAGTTAAACTATGAACAAGACAGCCTTAGAGCTTGCATACCTCCAAAACCGAGAAAGAGAGGAGTACCACAAGAGTTCCAAACATTTGGTAGCTATGAAGGAAGGCTTCTTCAGAAAAATGTATCATTCACTGAATGTTGTGGCTGTTATAAGGCTTATGATACAGATATTTGTCTTGGTGGAAGACTGCTTTTAGAGGTGTGTCAAGGCAAAGAGACTACTAGTCAGTAAACAGCAGCCAATAAACTTTTTCAGCCTTTAATTTATTTTGTCATGAGGTTAGTTGACTACTCTCCTCTGTTCTGGATCTCTAAATCAGGCATATGAAATTCCAGGAAGTCGGGGAAAATAATTCTTCCCTCCCACCCCACCTCCATATTCCTGCCCCAGTCACGTCCTAAATTTTAAAACCAAAACAAAAAAAAAACAAAACTGAAATTAATATGAAAAATTGGCCCTAATATGATTCATCCTCTTATGCAAACCTTAATACACACAAAAGTAGGTAATTAACGTCATGAAACATGTTGAATATTGAGTTGCTGACAAAAATAAGAGTTGTCATGGTTTCCATACACAAGCCCCATTGCACTTAGGAGCAGAAGCACATAAGCAGCTCCCTGGCTGGCTCAAAGATTCATTAGAAGAGGTTCTTTTTTCAAAGTAAGTGCACCAAATATAAGCTTATTCTAACAAGTATGTCCTAGTCCCCACTCCATAAGAGGTGCAGCTTGGCCAGCAAGGATTTTCTATGAGATACAAGTGGTTTTGATACATTTTAACCCTGGATTCCATCATAAAATAACCAAAGTCAGTAATAGTGAAAAAAGAGTATGTCCACAGAGCCTTCCTGTGGGCAGTGAAGAGGGGAAACAAATGTACCAGGGTCAAGAGGTAGCAAAACAAGAGGCAGAAGATGGCCACTGTGATCTGCAAGCTCCTGGGTGGCCTTCATCACCCATTTTCCATGGAAAGGAAACCGAACCAAAGCACTTTCTTTCTTTTTTTTTTTTTTTTTTTTTTTTTTTTGTTGAGACGAGTATTGCTCTGTCGCCCGGGGCTGAGTGCAGTGCCGACTCACTCACTGCAAGCCCGCCCCAGGTTTACCCATTCCCTGCCCTCAGCCTCCCGGATAGCTGGACTACAGGGCGCCGCCCTCGCCCGCTAGTTTTGTATTTTTAAGTAGAAGACGGTTTTCACCGGTAACCAGGAATGGTCCCTCGACTCCACCCCTCATATCCCCGTCTCAGCCTCCCAATGCGGAACAGCTGACCCAGGCTAGCACTTTCTTCTTATACCAGACACACGGGATGCTTTACATATACGATCTCATTTTAATCACCATAACCCTTTAAAGTAGATATACATATATATTTTTTAATAACGAAACTGATGTAAGTCATTGAGTCAGAGAGTATGACGTCAGACCCTGGAATGTTAAGTGATTCCACTTCACTGCCTCCCACAGACCCAGCACAAACCCCACACAGTTCTAGAGGGCACTCTTCACACAGGCTTCTTCTGTGTGCAGTGCAATGGCCCTAGGAGAACCACAGAAAGGAAGACAGAAGGACATCATGCTAACGTGTCCAACCAAATTGGTGTTTGTCTATTCAATCTGGGCACACTGTCTTTTTTCAAAAACCTTAGTGTGTATTTGGATGGGAGCCTTGGCATCACATTTTCTTACCTTAGAACTACCAAATCAGAAATGCTAGGGCTGGGCCCCAGGAATCTGTGTCTTAAGCACTCTAGGTGACTGTGATGCACATTCCAGTTTAAAAACTATTGATCCAAGTGAACCCCTGCCTTAAGTTCATACAGAAAATTCACACAGGGAAGGGAAGAAAACCATTTTCTTTCCTACCAATTCCAAATTCAATGTCAAATTAAACACCAAAAGTAAATTCCAAAGGACATTATTGAGAAATGTTCAGACGCAAAAATGGACTCAACTCTCATTTCCTGTAAAGAAACAGCATGAGGTTTATTATTAGTAGCAAATAAATGTAAAACTCCAATAAAAAATAAAAAATGCAACATATTTTTATGCTCATGGTTCACTTGAGGATCATAGTACTCCAAGAGAACTATCTGGTCATCAATTTTTATAATGGATTCAGAAACTCAAAGGATATATCATTATAATGACCTTCCTCACAGAAAATATTCATATATTTAAATGAGATACATTTTATATGCAATAATTTCAAAAATATATATTCTTTTAATGACAGTTCCTAAAGCTGGTAAGAAAATGAAATAGGTACATCACACCCTAGGGTATGGGGGATATTGTAAATTAGTACAGCTGTTATGAAAAGCAACTTGGCAATATGTGTCAAGCCATAAAAACACCCATATTCTTTGACCTATTAAGTCTACTTCTTTTCAGATTAAGAATCAGTTCCCCAGACGAAATCATCATATGCACAAAAATGTCTACAATAAGCCCCAAATGGTAGAAACAGGATATCTAACAATATGGAAATGGTTAAGCTAATAAGATGTCATGTGACCATTTAAAATAAAAAGAGACTATTAAGCAACATTTAACAAGCACGAATAAAAAAGATGATACGGAATTATATCTATATATGATTACAGCTACGTTTTAAAATGAGTGCATACAGAAGTAGAAAATATGTAAATGTTGAAATTTGAAGGCAAAATTTCTCTTTCTACTCTTTTTTTCTGTTTTGGGAGAGTAATAATTAAAAGATTAACAGTAGTAAAAACAGGTTTGCAAGCAGCATCGAATACTTACAGGTTTAAGTTTAGATAAACTGATTTGTGGGTGAGGGAGTATACATTGTGTGTGTACACACGTGAATGTTCATAGAAGAGGGAACAGAGAACAAAAAGAGAAAATATCAAATTAGTCATTGCCAAAGGACAGTAGATAATTTTAAATGAGACAGGAGATACCCTTACCGCCCCTCTAAAAAAATCAAACCACATCACAGCACAGAAGCTCAACCCACAACATTCTGGGAACTAGTTAACAGTCTTGGTGATGATGCAAGGGAGAGATCAATAAATCAGAAAACAATCAAAACATTCTCCCTTCCTCTACCGTCCTTTTTTTTTTTTTTTTTTTTTCAAAATAATGTTAAACACAGGCACTACCAAGCAAGCCACCATTTGTTGAGCTAAATTTTAAACTGATGACTCTGACTTCAAACTGACTACTATTAATCACAGCTGATCTTTAAAAGCCACTTGGGTTTATGCCTGCAACACAGGGAGCGGGTTTGCAACACGAGTTCTTACAAAGCCTGAATCCCAAGTCTCTGCTGAGCAGGCCTGCTTGGCTCAGCTCCGGCACCCCCACAGCTGGGAATGCTACTGTCTAGCTATGGAACGCCAACTTCCTCTTCATCTGGGGCAAGTTCCACATCACACAGTTTATTTGGACACCAATCCTTCTCTAAATTGTTAAGATAAACTAATCAGAATTAAAATTTTCAGTCTGAAGGTGTTCAAGAATGATTGGGGAGGGGGTGAGGAAATGAAGCTGATGTGCAATTTCAGGCAAAGTTCAGAACTTTATAAATCTGCAAAACAATTTCTCTGTTGCAAACAATTCTCAAGGGGCATCAAGGGCACAAACTGCAAGGCAGCAGCTTCCAATGGTTGAGAAACGATTACCAAGAAAACGTTCATATAAAAAAAAAAAGAAAAAGAACCGTCAATTTACAATCCATGTATGTTTAATCTGAACACTTACTTTGATATCCTCAGATGGTTTGTTCAAAGCAGATCCACTCTGCTATTAGAAAAAAAAGCCACCTAAAGGCATGCCAATTTTAATTATTGTACACCAAAACTATATAAATTACCCCAATTCCACTACCTCACAGAAAGTCCTCATCTCTGGCTGTGCTATTCACGAAAACTATGATTGTCCCACAAACCTCAATCCTTAGAAGAAAACATCAGTGGAACGTGGAATGGAAAACAGCTATTAGAGACTTCATGCATTATTTCTTCAAATCCAGGATTCCAGTGGGTCACAGGAGGCTAAAATGTAAAGCATCTTTTGGAAATGAACATTAATCTAAATATATGGCATTTTCTTCTGTTTTCCTGGAATAGTTTCAGACACATGCTCTGTGAAATAAGATTTTCAGTTGTGAAGATATGAAGAGGTTCATCTAGTTAATTCAAGGGATTTTGCTATAAAAACCACTTTGTGGGTAGTTGGGGCATGCCCAATTTGAAAGAGTATACTTAGTGCTTTCAGAATACAATGTACTGAAAGTAAAGTTCAACAGTATATTCGTGGCTGATTTGGGTACATGAAAGGCAAGGGTGACAGCGCACTGTAGGGAACACAGGTTAAAAATGACAAGTGCTTCTTTAACTGCTAAGGCATCGCCATTTAATAAAACTACTTACAAGCAGATCAACATAGGCCATCTACCCAGGGTTTCCTGCATTTAAATTTGACTCGTTCAGTAGGTACAGTCTGCTCATTATAAATAAGTGACTTCTGAGTGCAAAAATTGAGCCTTTTCTCAACAATCCAAACTTAACAAGTAAAAACACCTAAAAAATAGCAGAATTCACCCTTAGATTTACTTGATCATTCTCCTCAAGTTAAAACTTCCTTGTGAGAAGAGCAAAAAAGTTTAAGGAGGGTGGGAAGAAAGGTAAAATAGGAAGATGGAGGAAGACAAGAATGAAATACGAACCAGTCCACTCACTATCCCTGATGTCTATAGGCACGATCAGAGGGGTCTGAAAACAGGCCTGCCCCACTCACCACTAGGGCCCAAGCATGCCATCTGGAGGTCTGAAGAAAGGTTTCCTCCACCAAGAATCACCACTTGCAGTGCCTAAGCACAACTTCCAAGGGTCTAGGGATCAACTTGCTCCACCCATCACAGCCTGCACCCATGTGCACCAATGGGAGGCCTGAGGACAGGTTCATCCCACCCAGTGCTGCCCCTGTCAGGGCCTATATGCATCATCTGGGGGCCTAGGGATTGTCTGCTCAGCCCCCTGCCACCACCAGTGTGTGTGTATACCTTCTGGGGGATTGAGGATGAGCCCATCCACCCTGCCAGCACCCGCACACACATCATCTGACAGCCTAGGGAGTGACCTGCCCTGCTGGTCACCACTGGGGCCTGCGCATGCCTCCTGGGGACCTGGCGACTGGCCTTCCCAGTTGGCTGGTACCCAAGCTTGCTGCCTGGAGGCCCAATGGCTGGCCAATTCCACTACTGCCATCATCAATGCCACACATGCCACCCAGAAGCCTGATGACCAGCCTGTCTACCTAACCCACTGCTGCCACTGCTGGGCCCTAAGCAAGATGCCTGGAGACACAAGGATTAGTCCATTGGACTTGATTCCACTGGTGCTCACATACGCCACCGAGAAGCAAAGGATCAGCATGCCTGGCTTGCTGCCACAACCACTTGTCCCAAGGACCAGTCTTCCTGGCATCCCCATCCCAAGAAAAGCCTCACCATAGCCTCCATTAATCTCAGCCTAAACTAAAAAAGACTCACAGACACCACTGGCGCCAATAACAGTTGAAGTAATCATACGGATACTACACTAGTGAACCTACCCAGAATCAAAGCACCCTACCAACCCAATATAGGAAATAGTCTTTCCCTACAAAAACCAAACCATAAAACTGGGAGAAACAAAGGTTACACTAGATGTGCTGATATCAATGTAAAGACACAAAGAACATGAAAAAAACAATTAAACATGACACAGTAAAGGAACACAATAAATCTCTAGCAACAGATTCCAATGAAGAAGAACTAGGTAAAATGCCTGAAAAAAAATTCAAAATAATATTAAAGAAGCTCAGTGAGATATCAGAGAACACGTTAAAAATACACAAAGAAATTGGAAAAACAATTCACAATCTGTGGCAAATTCAACAAACAAATAGGTATCATTTAAAAAAATCAAACAGAGGTTAAGGAAAAGATGACAGATAGGAGGCATGACTAAACTGCAGCTCCCACTCGGACAGAACAACGTATGGAGACTCGCACCATAAACCTTTGCTCCAATAACTACTCCAGGAATATACCAGGAAATCTGAAAGAATCAACGGACCCTTTGAAGGAAGTGGATTGCTCCTACAGGACCTGGGAGATAGCCCAAATACTCTGAGGGCCCAAACTATTAAAGTGGGAAAGGAGGACTGACTGTCCACCCCCAAACACACACTCTCACTGGGGAATCTGAAGATCCAGATTATGGAAGAAGGATTTGACCTTACCTGGAGCTGAAACAATTGAGAGAGCTGAATGAAATACAGGGGCACGGGAAGCAGCGGGAAATGCCCTATGGGCTCTCGGTCCCCGGGGAAGCCATTTCTGACTTGCCTTACAGTGGTCCTTGGGAACAGCTGCCGGAGGAACTGGGAAAAGACCACAGGGAGAAGGAAACCTCCAGCTGAACTTTGTAAAAATTCCAACCGAATGCAGTTTCCTTGCCCGAACTCAGGGGAGGGCATGAATCCGGTGTCCAGACTCGACAGGTGGGAAGGCATGCAAGCCCTGCTTGCTTCCTCAGCCGGAAAGCTGGTAGCCTGAAGCAAGTTCTCAGCCCTGCTGGCCCACTGCCTGGAAACAAACTTGGTGCTGTTGAGGGGGTGGGGAGCATGGTGGGAGTGAGACATGCCTTTTGGGTTGCGTGGGAGCTGGGTGAGGCCTATAACTGCTGGCTTTCCCCTACTTCCCTGACAACCTGCATGACACAGCAGAGGCAGCCATAATACTGGGAACAAAGCTCCACTGACATGGGAACCACAACCCCATTCCCCACAGCAGCCACAGCAAGCACCACCCAAGGAGAGTCTGAGTTCAGACCCGCCTAACCCTGCCCCTAGCTGATGGTCTTTCTCTACTCATCCTAGTAGCTGAAGATAAAGGTCATATTCTCTTGGGAGTTCTATGGCCCTGCCCACCACCTGATCCTCCCCTATACTACTATAGCTAATACTCTCTTGAAAGCACCACCTCCTGGCAGGAGGCCAACCTGCACAAAGCTAGCACATCAAATAACTACAACTAAAGACCCTCACAGAGTCGACTTCACTCCCCTGCCACATCCACCAGAGCAGGTGCCAGTATCCATGTTTGAGAGACCTGAAGACAGTTCACATCACAGGACTCTGTGAAGACACCCCCCAATACCACCCTGGATACTGGTAGCCCTGTGTGGGTGGCTAGATCCAGAAAAGAAATAATAATGACTACAGTTCGGCTCTCAGAAAGCCACATCCCGAGGAAAAGGGGGAGAGCACCACATAAAAGGAGCACCCTGTGGGACGAAAGAATCTGAACAGCAGCCTTGAGCCCTAGACCTTCCCTCTGACATAGCCTATCCAAATGAGAAATAATCAGAAAAACAATTCTAGTAATATGACAAAACAAGGTTCTTTAACAACCCCCAAAAATCACACTAGCTCACCAGCACTGGATCCAAACCAAGAAGAAAACCCCTGAATTGCCAGAAAAAGAATTCAGAAGGTCTATTATTAAGCTAATCAAGGAGGCACCAGAGAAAGGTGAAGTTCAACTTAAGGAAATCCAAAAAATGATACAAGACCTATCAGATTAACAGCAGATTTCTCAGCAGAGATCCCAGAAGCTAGAAGGGATTGGGGCCCTATCTTCAGTCTCCTTAAACAAAACAATTATGAGCCAATAATTTTGTATGCCCTGAAACTAAGACTGATAAATGAAGGAAAGATTCGGTCTTTTTCAGATAAACAAATGCTGACAGAATTCGCCACTACCAAGCCAGCACTAACAAGAACTGCTAAAAGGAGCTCTAAATCATGAAACAAATCCTGGAAACACATCAGAACGGAACCTCTTTAAAACATGAATCTCACAGGACCTATAAAACAAAAAAAATACAATAAATACATTTTTTAAAAACCAAGGTATTCAGGCAACAAATAACATGATGAATAGGAATAGCACCTCATATCTCAATACTAATGCTGAATGTAAATGGCCTAAATGCTCCACTGAAAAGATACAGAATTGCAGAATAGGTAAGAATTCACCAAGCAACTATCTGCTGCCTTCAAGAGACTCACCTAACACGTAAGGACTCAAATAAACTTAAAGGGGTCAAAAAGATATTCCATGCAAATGGATACCAAAAGCAAGCAAGGGTAGCTATTCTTATATCAGACAAAACAAACTTTAGAGCAACAGCATTTTAAAAAGACAAGAGGAACACTAAATAATGATAAAAGGCCTTGTCAGCCGGGCGTGGTGGCTCACGCCTGTAATCCCAACACTTTGGGAGGCGGAGGTGGGCAGATCACGAGGTCAGGAGTTTGACACTGGCCTGGTCAAAATGGTGAAACCCTGTCTCTCCTAAAAATACAAAAATTAGCTAGACGTGGTGGTGGGAGCCTGTAATCCCAGCTACTCAAGAGGCTGAGGCAGGAGAATCGCTTGAACCTGGGAGGTGCAGGTAGCAGTGAGCCAAGATCGCACCACTGCACTCCAACCTGGGTGACAGAGCGAGACTCCATCTCAAAATAAAAGCCTTGTCCAGTAGGAAAATATCACAATCCTAAACATATATGTACCTAACACTGGAGCTAGCAGATTTATAAAACAATTATTACTAGACCTAAGAAATGAGACAGACAGCAACACAATAATAGTGGGGGACTTCAATACTCCACTGATAGCACTAGACAGGTCAAGACAGAAAGATAAGAAAGAAACAATGGATTTAAACTATACCCTAGAACAAATGGACTTAACATATTTACAGAACATTCTACCCAACAACTACAGAATATCCATTCTATTCATCAATGCAGGGAACTTTCTCCAAGATGACCATATGATAGGCCACAAAACAAGTCTCAATAAACTTAAGAAAACTGAAATTACATCAAGTATTCTCTCAGACCACAGTGAAATAAAATTGGAAATCAACTCCAGAAGGAACCTTCAAAACCATGCAAATAGATGGAAATTAAATTGCCTGCTCCTGAATGATCACTGGGTCAACAATGAAATCAAGATGGAAATTAAACATTTCTTTGAACTGAATGATAATAGTGACACAACCTAACAAAACCTCTGGAATAGAGCAAAGACAGTGCTAAGAGGAAAGTTCATAGCCTTAAATGCATACATCAAAACATCTGAAAGAGCACAAACAGACAATGTAAGGCCTCACCTCAAGGAACTAGAGAAACAAGAACAAACCAAACTCAAACCCAGCAGAAGAAATAACCAAGTTCAGAGCAGAACTAAATGAAATCGAAACAAAAAATACAAAAGATAAATGAAACAAAAAGCTGGTTCTCTGAAAAGATAAATAAAATTGATAGACCATTAGCAAGATTAACCAAGAAAAGAAGAGAGAAGATCCAAATAAGCTCAATTAGAAATGAAATGGGAAATATTACAACCAACACCACAGAAATACAAAAGATCATTCAAGGCTACTACGAATACCTTTAAGTGCATAAACTAGAAAACCTAGAGGAGACAGATAAATTCCTAGAAATATACAATCCTCCTAGCTTAAACCAGGAAGAATTAGAAACCCTGAACAAACCAATAACAAGCAGCAAGATTGAAATGGTAACTAAAAAATTACCAATGAAAAAGAAGTCCAGGACCAGATGAATTCACAGCTGAATTCTATCAGACATCCAAAGAATTGGTACCAATCTTACTGACACTATTCTGCAAGATAGAGAAAGAAAGAATCTTCTCTAAATCATTCTATAAAACCAGTATCACCCTAATACCAAAACCAAGAAAGAATATAACAAAAAAAGAAAAGTACAGACCAATATCCCTGATGAACATAGATGCAAACATCCTTAACAAAACACTAGTGAACCAAGTCCCACACCGTATCAAAAAAATAATCTACCATGATCAAGTGGGTGTCATACCAGGGATGAAGGGATGGTTTAACATATGCAAGTCAATAAATGTGATACACCACATAAACAGAAATAAAACAAAATCACATGATCATTTCAATAGATGCAGAAAAAGCATTTGACAAAATCCAGCATCCCTTTATGATTAAAACCCTCAATAAAACTGGCATACAAGAGACATACCTCAATGTAATAAAAGTCGTCTATGACAAACCTACAGCCAACATACTGAACAGGGAAAAAGTTGAAAGCATTCCCTCTGAGAATTGTAACAAGATAACGACGTCCACTCTCACCACTTCTATTCAACATAATACTGGAAGTCCTAGCCAGAGCAATCAGACAAGACAAAGAAATAAATGGCATGCAAATCGGTAAAGAGGAAGTCTAACTGTCACTGTTTGCTGATGATATAACTGTATACCTAGAAAATCCTAAAGACTCCTCCAAAAAGCTCCTATAACTGATAAAAGAACTTACCAAAGTTTCTGGGTGCAAAATTAATGTACACAGATCAATTGCTCTGCTATACACCAACAGCAACCAAGCTGAGAGTCAAATCAAGAACTCAATCCCTTTTACAGTAGCTGCAAACAATACAATACAATACAATACAATACAATACAATACAATACAATACAATACAATACAATACAATACCTTAGGAATATACCTAACAAAGGAAGGGGAAGACGTCTACAAGGAACTACAAGACACTGCTAAAAGAAATCATAGATGACACAAACGAATGGAAACATATCCCATGCTCATGGATAGGTAGAATTAATTATTGTGAAAGTCACCATAATGCCAAAAGCAATCTACAAATTCAATGAAATTCCCAAAAAACTACCAGTCATTCTTCACAAAACTAGAACAAGCAATCCTAAAATGCATATGGAACCAAAAAAAAGCATAGCCAAAGCAAGACTAAGCAAAAGGAACAAATCTGGAAATAATGTATTACCTGACTTCAAACTATACTATACGGCCATAGTCACCAAAACAGCATGGTACTGGTATAAAAATAGGCACATAGACCAATGGAACAGAATAGAGAACCCAGAAATAAACCCAAATACTTACAGCCAACTGATCTTTGACACAGCAAACAAAAACATAAAGTGGGGAAGGATGTCCTATTCAACAAATGGTGCTGGGATAACTGGCAAGCCACATGTAGGAGAATGAAACTGGATCCTCATCCTTCACCTTATATAAAAATAGTTAAGATCGATCAAGGACTTAAATCTAAGATCTGAAACATAAAATTCTAGAAGATAACATTGGAAAACCCCTTTAGACACTGGCTTAGAAAAGACTTCATGACCAAGAACCCAAAACAAATGCAATAAATATGAAGATAAATAGGTGGGACTTAATTAAACTAAATAGCTTCTGCACAGAAAAGCAACAGTCAGCAGGGTAAACAGACAACCCACAGAGTGGGAGAAAATCTTCATGATGTATACATCCGTCAAAGGACTATTATTCAGAATCTACAAGGAACTCAAACAAATTAGCCAGAGAAAAAACAAACCATTTCATCAAAAAGTAGGCTGAGGACATGAATAGACAATTCTCAAAAGAAGATATACAAATGGTCAACAAACATATTTTAAAAATACTCAACATCTCTAATGATCAGGGAACTGCAAATCAAAACCGCAATGTGATACCAACTTACCGCGCAAGAATGGCCATAATCCAAAAATCAAAAAATAACAGATTTTGGCGTGGATGCTGTGCAAAGGAAACACTTCTACACTCCTTGTGGGAATGTAAACTAGTACAACCACTATGGAAAACACTGTGGAGATTCCTTAAAGAACTAAAAGTAGAACTACAATTTGATTCAGCAATTCCACTACTGATTACCCAGAGGAAAAGAAGTCACTATACGAAGAAGATACTTGCACACACATTTATAGCAGCACAATTTGCAATTGCAAAAATATGGACCTAGCACAAATGCCCATGAATCAACAAGTGGATAAGAAATTGTGAGATATCTGTCTACCTATCTACACATATAATAGATATATATGTATATACGTGTGTGTGTGTATATATATATTTGAGATATATATACATAATGAGATATATATATATATAATAGAATACTACTCACCCGTAAAAAAGAGTGAATTAATGGCATTCACAGCAACCTGAATGGAAATTTAAAACTGCAATCCAGGCCGGGCGCGGTGGCTCAAGCCTGTAATCCCAGCACTTTGGGAGGCCGAGACGGGCAGATCACGAGGTCAGGAGATCGAAACCATCCTGGCTAACACGGTGAAACCCCGTCTCTACTAAAAAATATGAAAAACTAGCCGGGCGAGATGGCAGGCGCCTGTAGTCCCAGCTACTCGGGAGGCTGAG
>NW_016811783.1:363618-401195 GCF_001698545.2 Rhinopithecus bieti
AAAAAAAAAAAAAAAAAAAAAATGCAATCCAGAGACTAAATCAAGCAGAAGAAAGATTTCTGAACTTGAAAACATGTCTTTTAAAATAACCAGTCAGGCCGGGTGCAGTGGCTCAGGCCTGTAATCCCAGTACTTTGGGAGGCCGAGACGGGCGGATCACGAGGTCAGGAGATTGAGACCATCCTGGGTAACACGGTGAAACCCCGTCTCTACTAAAAAAAAAAAATACAAAAAACTAGCCAGGCAAGGTGGCGGATGCCTGTAGTCCCAGCTACTCGGGAGGCTGAGGCAGGAGAATGGTGTAAACCTGGGAAGCGGAGCTTGCAGTGAGCTGAGATCCGGCCACTGCACTCCAGCCTGGGTGACAGAGCGAGACTTCGTCTCAAAAAAAAAAAAAAAAAAAAGAAATAACCAGTCAAACAAACAAACACTTGACCAAAAAGGAATGAACAAAGCCTACATGATATATGGGACATCATTATACAACCAAATATTCAAATTTTGGGTTTTCTAGAAGGCAAATAAATGGGCAAAGCCATAACAAACTTATCCCTACCTCCCCAAAAAAGCTGAAACTTCCCACATCTTTCAAGAGATATATAGACATTCACATAGAGGAAGCTCAAGGATCCCCAGAAAGATTCAGTCCAAAATGGTATTGTCCAAGGCACATTATAGTCAAACTTTTAAAGTCAATGACAAAGAGAAAATTCTAAAAACAGCAAGAGAAAAGCATCAAGTCATATATAAAAGACTTCCATCAGACTAACAGTGGATTTCTCAGCGGAAATCTCATGGGCCAAGAGAGAATGGGATGACATATTCAAATGTTGAAAGAAAAAACAAAACTGTCAGCCAAGAATACTATACTCAACACAAAGCTATCCTTTCTAAATGAAGGAAAAATAAGTTACTTCCCAGATAAGCAAAAACTGAGGGAATTTATCATCACTAGACTGGCCCTACAAGAAACACATAAGGAAATACTATATCTGGGTGATATATGCCATCACAAAAAGACATGAAAGCAGAAAACACTGGTAAAGCAGACACAAAAATAAGAAAGAGAAAAAATTCAAATTTAAGGAGAAAATATACAAACCACACACACAAGAAAACAAACAGTAAAAGGAGAAGAAATGTAGGATATACAAAACAACCAGAACACAATTAACAAAAAGGCAGAAATACGTTCTCACTTATAAATAATAATTTTGAATGTAAACAGATTAAATCCCCCCAATTAGTCACCTATAAATAATAATTTTGAATGTAAACAGATTAAACCCCCCCAATTAAAAAATATAGACTAGTTAAACAGATTAAAAACAAGACCCAACTACATGATGTCTACAAGAAACCCACCTCACCTGTAAAGGCACATATAGACTGAAAGTGAAGGGATTAAAAAAGATATTCCATGCAAATGAAAACCAAAAGCAAGCAGAAGTAGCTATACTTGTATCAGATGAAACAGACATTAAGCCAAAAACTGTAAAAAGAGACCAAAAAAGGTCATTATACTGTGGTCCCTCAGTATACATGGAGGATTGGTTCCAGGACCCCAGTCTAAACCAAAATATATACATACTCAGTACCACAGTTGGTCCTGTGAAACCCACAGATACAAAAAGTAGGCCCTCTATATACTCAGTTTTGCATCCCACAAATACTGTATTTTTGTTGTTGTTGTTCACGTGTGGTTGAAAAAATCATGCAGTTCACACCTGTGATGTACCAGGTCAACTGTACAATGATAAAGGGAGAGAGAATATCATGATTCTAGATATATATGCACCCAACACTGGAGCATTTTTATACAAAGCAAGTATTATTAAACCTAAAGAGACAAACAGACTCCAACACAATAATAGTTGGGGACTTCAACATCCTACTCTTAGCACTGAACAGATCATCTAGACAGAAAATCCAAGAAACATTGGATTTAAAATGTACTTTAGACCAAATGGACCTAACAGGCATTTACAGAACATTTTATCCAACAGCTACACAATACACATTATTCTCATCAGCACATGAATAGACCATATGTTAGGCCACAAAACAAGTCTCAACAAATGGAATAAAACTAGAAATCAGTAACAAGAGAAACTCTGGAAACTGTACAAACACATGGAAATTTGAAAACATGCTCCTGAACAACCACTGGGTCAATGAAGAAATTAAGAAGGAAATAAAAAAAATTCTTGAAACAAATAAAAACAGAAACACAACATACTAAAGCCCATGGGACACAACAAAAGAAGTGATAACAGGTAAGTCTGTAGCAATAAACACCTACATCAGAAAAGCTGAAAGATTCCAAATTAAAGATGGGCCTCAAGGAACTAGAAAAGCAAGAACAAACCAAACCCAAATTTAATAGAGTAAGAAAGGTCATAGCAAAACTAAACAAAATAGAGACCAAAAAGTAATAATCATACAAAGGATTAATGAAATAAAAAGTTAGTTTGTTGGAAAGGTAAACAAAACTGATAAACTGTTAACTACACTAACCAAGAAACAAGGAGAGAAGACCCAAGTAAATAAAATCAGAAACAAAAAAGAAGACATTATAGGCGATACCACAGGAATACAGAAATCATCAGAGATTATTACAAACAAATTGGAAAACCTAGAGGAAATGGATATAATCTACCAAGATGGAACCAAAAGAAAATTTAAAAACTGAACAATCCATAAGTAACAAGATTGAGTCAGTAATAAAAAGTATCCCTATAAAGAAAACCTCAGGATTGGATGACTTTACTGCTGAACTCTTCCAAACTTAAGTAGAACTAACAGCAATTCTTCTCAAACTATTCCAAAAAAATTGAAGAGCACTGAATTGTCCCTAACTCATTCTGAGTCCAGAATTACCCTGATACCAAACCAGACAAGGACACCACAACAAAAAAAGAAAACTACAGGCCAATATCCCTAATGAACATAGATGCAAAAATCTTAAACACAATACAAGCAAACTGAATCCAACAACACATCAAAAAGATAACACATCATGATCAAGTGGGATTTTTCCTTAAGATGCAAGGAAGGTTCAACATATGCAAATCAATTAATGTGATATATCACATCAACAGAATCAAAGACAAAAACCTTATGATCATCTCAATAGATGCAGAAAAATTCTGTATCTATTCAACATCCCTTCATGATATAAACTCTCAACAAAGAGGTACAGAAGGAATATACAAACTTCAACATAATAAGGGCCATATGCAGCAAACTCACAGGTAAATTTATACTGAATGGGGAAAAGTTGAAAGCCTTTTCTCTAAGAACTGGAACAAGACAAAAATGCCTACTTTCACTATTCTTATTCAAAATAGTACTAGAAGCCTTAGCCAGAGCAATCAAGCAAGACAAAGAAATAAAAGGCATTCAGTGTGGAAAAAGGGAAGTCAAATTGTCCCTCTTTGCAGATGACATAATCTTTTATCTAGAAAAAACTAAAACTCACCAAAATATCTTAGAACTGATAAGTTCAGTAAAGTTACAGGTTACAAAAATCAACATACAAAAATCAGTACTGTTTCTATATACCAATAACAAACTGGCTGAAAAAGAAATCAAGAAGGCAATCCCATTTACAATGGCTACCAAAAAAAAAACACTAAGAATTAATTTAACTAATGAGGTAAAAAACCTCTACAAGAAAAACTACTGATGAAAAAAGTTGAAGAGGATACGAACAAATGGAAAAACATCCCATGCTCATGAACTGGAAAAATGAATATTGCTGAAATGACCATACTACCCAAAGCAGTCTACAGATTCAAAGCAAACTCTATCAAAATACAAGTGACATTCTACATAGAAACAGAGAAAACAATCCTAAAATTTGTATGAATCCACAAAAGACTCCAAATAGCCAAAGCAATATTGAGCAAAAAGAGCAAAGCTGGAGGCATCACACTACCTGACTTCAAAATATATTACATCAAACTATAGTAGTCAAAACAGCATGGTATTGGTATAAAAACAGACACATAGACTAACGGAACAGAATAGTGAAACCAGAAATAAATCCACATATTTTTCAACAAAGGCACCAAGAACATAATTCGGGGAAAGGATACCCTCGTCAATAAATGGTGCTGGGAAAATTGGATAGCTATATGCAGAAGAATGAAATCAGACTCCTATCTCCTACCACATAAGAAAATCAACTCGGCCGGGCATGGTGGCTCATGCCTGTAATCTCACCACTTTGGCAGGTCAAAGTGATCAGAGCACGAGGTCTGGAGTTCGAGACTAGCCTGGCCAACATGCTGAAACCCTGTCTCTACTGAAAATATAAAAAAATTAGCTGCGTGTGGTGGCACACGCCTGTAATCCCAGCTACTCAGGAGGCTTGAACCCCAGAGGCAGAGGTTGCAATGAGCTGAGATGGTACCACTGCACTCCAGTCTGGGTGACAGAGCGAGATTCTGTCTCAAAAAAAAAAGAAAAGAGAAAAAAAAAATCAACTCAAAACCAATTAAAGACTTAAATTTAAGACCCCGAACTATAAAAAATCCTAGAAGAAAGCACAGGGGAAGCACTTGATGACATTGGTATAGGCAAAGATTTTATGGCTAAGACCTCTAAAGCACAGGCAACAAAAACAAAAACAGACAAATGAGATTAAACTTAAAAGCTTCTATACAACAAAGGAAACAATCAATAGAGCAAAAAGACAACCTGTAGAATGGGAGAAAATATCTACAAACTATTCATCTGACAGGAGGCTATTATCTAAAATATACAAGGAACTCAAACAACTTAATAACAACAAAAAAAATAATTTCATTAAAATATGAGCAAAGGTTCTCAACAGACATCTCTCAAAAGAAGTCATATAAATGACCACCTGGTACATGAAAAAATTCTCAACATCACTAATCATCAGAGAAATGCAAATCAAAACTACAATGAGATATCATCTTACCCCAATTAGAATGACTACTATCAAAAAGACAAAAAATAACAAATGCTGGTGAGAATTCAGAGAAAAGTGAACTCTTACACACTGTTGGTGAGAATATAAACAAATAGGCTCATTATAGAAAACAGTATAGAGATTTCTCAAAAAACTAAAAATACAGCTACCATAAGATCCTGCAATCTCACTACTGGGTATTTATCCGAAGCAAAGGAAATCAGTATATCAAAGAGGTATCTACATTTCCATATTTATTGCAACACTCTTCACAATATACAAGATATGGAATCAACCTAAGAGACCATCAATGGATGAACGGATAAAGAAAATGTGGTAAATATACATTAATAGAGTAGTATTCAGCCATCAAAAAAGAATGAAAGCCTGTCATGTGCAGCAGCATGGATGGAACTGGAGGTCATTATGTTAAATGAAATCAGTCAGATACAGAAAGACAAATACAGCCAGTTATCACTCATATATGGGAGCTAAAACGTTGATCTCACGGTGGTAGAGAGTAGAATGGTAGTTACCAGAAGCTGAGAAGGTTGGGGAATACGGGTGAGGATGGCAGTGGGATGAAGAGACATTGGTTAACGGGTACAAACGTAGAGGTGGATGGAAAAAATAGGTTCTAATGTTCAACAGCACAGTAGCACGACTATAGTTGACAATAATATACTATATATTTCAAAATAGCTAGAAGAGACTAGTTGAAATGTTCCCAACACAAAGATAAATGTGATGTACAGCCTAAATACCCTGATTTGAGCACTACATATTACATACATTTATCAAAATATCACATGTACCCCATAAATGCAAGTATTATGTATCAATTTTTAAAATTTAAAAGAAAAGAAATATGAAACAAATCCAAAGAAAAACCAAGGAATGGCTGGTCTCTCCAGAAATACTGGTTTCAACCATCACTTACTGTGGTGTATTTCAAACATAAAAGTCATTACACTCCATCTACCAGCCATAAATCAAATACGAATGCCTATAACTTGACAAGTATGATTCAAAGAACAATGTGAACTTCAGTAGTCCCTTCAGTCCTTTTAAAGGTAGCTGGATCAAGAGAACTTGGATTAAGACAATATTAGATTAGATACCTACCATTGCTCACCATCCGCCTGGCCACTTCCCACAAAACAAGTCCAAAGGCCCAAATATCGACCCTCTTGTAAGAATCGAAACAATCCACCTGAATGGTTTCATCTAGAACTTCGGGGGCCATGTAGCGCTTAGTACCCACACGGGGATTGTTCCCCACATCAAGCTGATTGGTGCTCTGGGAATGCATGACTGCCAGGCCTGAAAGGAAGAAGATAACAATGTAATCAAACCACTTCCTTTCTCATAAGGGGCTGCTGAAGGATTTTAAACCAACCCCAATCAAAAGTGCCCTCTTGTGGATCCAGGGTCACTGTTGCATTACACTCAGAATAATCCCTAGAATGCCCGTTGTGATTATTTCTGGGGTGAGAGCAGAAAAGGGACTACATGTCAGAAACATTCTGAGGCTATTAGGTTAATATATGAACCTCGAAGAGACACAAAATTTTGGGTATATGGTAGACCAATGCACTAAACCAACGTGGCCAGTGTTTGAAGTCCACAGGAAAACAGGCTCACATGTTAAATGTGAGCCTCTAAGTGGCTTAACAAGCAGCAAATTAAGCTCTCAAGCTCCACCACTGCTCTTACTAGTCTCCAAACACAAATTTCCAACAGTGTGAGATAGAGCATTTAAAGTAATTTATCACTACATAAAGGGCAGATTGCTATAAGCACTGCTTTATTCCTAAAGGAAGAGCTGCTTATCTGAGCAATAATGCTGACCAAACCCACAAGCCTTTCTCTAGAATCATGGAAACAGACAGCATTTAACTGGACCTCAGTTGAAAGCACAACTCTGGTTAAATGAAAGGTTAAATGGCTTTCAAATGCTTTCTTAAACCATGACTCATTCCAGAATTCCTCAGTCAATTAGGGAGACAGGCTTTCTTCACTGGCCAGTGGGGAGACAGATACATGCATGCTGTATTTGTGGATGACTTTATGTTATTGATGCATACGCAGACTGACTGAAAATGATTCCTATAACATTTGTTGTAATGAAAAGTGCCAAACTGGAGCAAGCAGTCCCTGTAAACCACTGCAATGCAAATATCCCTTGGTGATCTCTCAAGCTGACTACAGAGAATGCTTCACCTTCCACTCCACGGCTTTGAATGTGTGGGATGACAATTTCATATAACATCAGGGAGCCAGCACACCTTATCTCATCCTTAATAATTAGCAAAGATACTGGCAATTGCATTAGACTAAAACAGACAGTGTTCCTCTTTCACCTGTTTTTATAATCAACCCCAAGATTCTGTGGACACTGTGAACATTTCCCAAATCCTATGCAATAGTCCCCGCCTTATCCTTCAGTTACCCACAGTCAACTACAGTCCAAAAATAGGTGAGTACAGTACGATTAAAGTATGTTGAGAGAGACCATATTCACATAAATTTTATTATGGCATACTGCTATCATTGTTCCATTTTATTATGTTATTGTTGTTCATCTTTTACTGTACCTAATTTATAAATTAAACTATAGTAGGTATATAACAGGAAAAAACATAATATATATAGAATCTGGTACTATCCTGGGTTTCAGGAATCCACTGAGAGTATTGGAAGGTATTTCCCATGGAAAAGAGGGGACTACTGTATGCCCCTCCACCATTTGCAGAACCAAACAGTGAAAATATCAGAATATTTAAAAGGTGCAGGTTAAATAGAACATGGAGATATTCGGAAGATGGGAGAAGCTTCAAAGACCTTGTGGACATATTTTAAAGCCACCACAGCTAGGATCTCCAGGTGAGGCATAATTCCCCATCCTTTGAGTGTATGTTGGACTATTGAATAGAATGTAGCAGAAGTGACAGTGCATATCTTCGCAATTAGAACATAAAAGACATTATAAAATTATAAAAGGCTTCCTGTTCAGCTCACCATGCACCTCTCAGCTCACCATGCACCATGTTATGAAGACACTCAAGCAGCCCTGTGGAGAGGTCCCCCTGCAAGGAACTGAGACCTGCTGCCAATCATGGCTGTAAGTGTGTCGTCATAGAGTTGGAACCTCCAGCTCCGGTTGAGCATTCAGATGACTGCAACCTCCATAAGACCCTGAGCCAGAACCACACTGCTAAGTCATTCCAAGATTCCTGACCCTGAAGGGACTGTGTGAGATAACAAATCTGTGTTGTTTTAAGCTGCTAAATTTTACAAGTAATTTCTTCTTACTAATAAGTGATTTTTACACTAAACATGACAAAACAACCAGATGCAATTTGTAAACTTTGGCTGAGTTCTTCTTTGAAAAAACTGAAAATATCTGAAAATGAATATAAAATGATACTAGAGAGTTATCAATAATTTGTAGATATGATAAACTGATTATGAAGAAGATGCATTTTAAGTATTTTGCAATTTTGGGATAGAATAAAAATAGGGATGAATTTTGAAGTATTGAGATGCCTGTAACACTTTATTTTCAAATGGATTGGCAAAAATATACACACAGCCACAGACTGATAAAGCAAACATGGCAAAGTTTTAACAATTTTTGAATCTAGGTGTTTGGGATTTAAGTGATCATTATAACATTTGAATTTTTTAATAACAAAAGTTAGAAAATAGGCAAGGCACAGTGGCTCACATCTGCAATCTCAACATTTCGGGAGGCCAAGATGGGATTGTCACTTGAGCTTAGGTATTCAAGATCAGCCCGAGCAACATAGTGAGACCTCATTTCTACTAAGAACAAAAAGTACTTAGCCAGGTGTTGTGGTGCACATCTGGAGTCCCAGCTATTTTGGAATGCTGAGGCAGGAAGATCGCTTAAACCCAGTAGATCGAGGCTGCAGTGACCTATGATCAGCCTGGGCAACAGAATAAGATCCTCTCTCAACCAATTAATAAATAGAATACTGACCTTTTTGCAGGATTAATCATAGAACACTATTTCTAATATGTGATCCTTAATTGCTAGGTATACACTGAAAAGTTATATACAAATCATGGTCTTACAAGAGTTGTTTCCTGTACTGCACTGTTTACCATATCCTGAATAATAACTCCTTAACAGATTTTTATACAAACCCATATATCTAATTGGAAGGTTACAAGCCAAAAGAAATGTAGTTGAAGAATTAATTAGCTGGACTTACTGCAAAGTTCCCCTCAACTCCTTCCCTACCAAGTCCCATAAACCAAAACCAAGAGCCACCTCGATTTGTCCACCCTCCCCAGACCACTGGATTATAACAGAAGCTACAACTTGAATCCTTATTATTATCAGACATTTATAATATTTCTGGGCCTTACCAGAATCCTGTGATGTGGGCTTATTTTTTAGTTATATGAGTACTATACAATCACATTGGTTTTTTTTTCTTTTTTTTTTTTTTAGACGTAGTCTAGCTCTGTCGCCCATGCTGGAGTGCAATGGCACGACTTCAGCTCACTGCAACCTCTGTCTCCCGGGTTCAAGTAATTCTCCTGCCTCAGCCTCCCCAGTAGCTGGGATTCCAGGCATGCACCACCACGCTCAACTAATTTTTTTTTCTTTTTTTTTTTTTGTATTTTTAGTAGAGACAGGGTTTCACCATGTTCGCCAGGCTCGTCTTGAACTCCTAACCTTTCAAGTGATCTATCCGCCTCAGTCTCCCAAAGTGCTGGGATTACAGGCGTGAGCCACCACACCCGGCCACGATCACACTGTTACGAAAGTTTCTAATAACGCAGAAGTACAGGGCACAGTGTCAAACCCTGGAGTTCCTCTTGGCTAACTCCCAACCCCACCCGCCTTCGCCCTCACTGTCCCTGTCTCACTGAGTGAAAGCAGTGTCAGTACTCGGGCCAGGTAAATAGATAAACAGACTTGCACAAATATACAGGGTTAGTAATTAAGAAAGCCAGAATTTAAACCCAAATCACCCTGGCTCTAAGAGCCATGAAATAAGCCATAAAAGTCCTCTACACCACAACTAAAAATGCCTGCAAAAAACTTTAGGGCCATGCTCTTTCAATGCTTATCCTAAAATCTTTCTTCTCCTGCTTGGGAAACATTGTAATTTCTCAATGTAAAAGCAAAGACTTTAAAAGGATTCAAAGGAAGTAGATTTTCCTAACATGTCAAATCCCTTATGTTTAAAAACAAACAAAATAAACGTTGTTATTTACATAATTAAAGCTATTTTTGTCTAAACCTTTATCAGTCTAACAATAATTGCAATAATATGAATATCATATAAACCATGTTTAATCAAGTAGAAGGCCCTGAATAGTTCACTGAATTGAATATAGTTATTACAATTCAGTTCTCATTAGCACAATTATTCAGTCAATATTCCAGGAATCCAGGAAGAACATGGTTTTATATAAAATGCCGCTATACATGAAAATACTCTTATTTATAATGCAATTAAAACTACATTGAGTACTACTCTAACACCATAAGAATGAGCTATCCTAACAGGGAAAAGAGTGAATCCATTGGGGATTATTTTCCTATTTCTTAACTTGATTCTTTTGCCTTGGTTACAGAATGATTTTAGAGACCACTTTTAAGACAAACTAATTCTACAGAGTATTTATTGTGCACCTACTTTATGTGAAGGTTTGTGAAATCAGAACGCAAAAGTACTGGTTACTTCTGAGGTGGGGTGTGGCAGAGACTGACTAAATGAGAGTGAGGTAACTGTCAAGAGTAATGGGAAACTCTGTATCTCAACAGGGATTTGGGTTTTACAACATTTGTCAAAACTCTCAGACAGTATTTAAAATTTGTATATCTCTCAGTATATAAATTTTACCTGAAAAAAGAAAAAGCAAATAATGCATTCTTGTCAATGATCTACTAGTGTACACGCCGAAATCATCAGAAGAAAGAATTCCTTTGTCTGCAATTTACTTTGAACTCTATCAAAGGTTGAGTTGGACTGATGGATGGGAGATTAATAGATTAATAAATATGTAATAATGCTTAAGGATAGTAAAATGTTAATGCGAGAATCTATGTGGTGGGTATAAAGGTGTTCATTGTAAATGTTCAACTTTTCTGCATGTTTGAAATTTTGCATAACGTGTTGTGGGGGAGAGATGCAACTCAGCTAAACATGGAAACAAAAGTAAAACTTTTGTAATGAAAAAATATTTTTAGAAATTTACCCAAATCTGCTATGCAACACTGTCCATTCTTCTTAACCAGAATATTTTTGCTTTTTAAATCTCGATGGGCAATGGCTGGTTTCCCTTGGGTCCCAAATATCTCTATGTGCAAATGTGCAAGACCACTAGCTATGGACAGCACTATTCGAAGGCAGCTAACTGTATCCAGAGTAGTAAGCTGAAGATAGTCGTACAACGATCCCATTTCGTGATAATGTGTAATTAACCACAGCTGGGTACTGGAGTGTCTTGATGTCATATCTGAAGCAATGAAACCTGAAGAGACCAAGAACAAAATTAATACACATGAGAATTCCACATTATAACTTTAAGTATTTAGAAACAGCAACCTACACAGTAAATGTCATCTGTAACAAAAAGTAATTAAACTGACCAATTGCCCTAAGAGAGGGTTTACAGAAGCATCAACAGAGAAAAATAATAGCATTTATTCCTCAAAAGGGCACTGCTAATAGGAAAAGTTCATATTCATTTCATTATAAGCAATACTTTTAAGAATATTTTACGTTCCTTAAGATTCAGATAGCAATAATATCTTTGTGCTCACCCATAATGATAGTGCCAAGCCCTTCAGCATGTTGATATTTTAGGAACAGGCCATTCATCAACCATCCTAAAAGAACACCAAACCTAAAACCTGAGTACTGTATTCTAGTCCTGACTCTGCCTGTGATTTACTTGTGTAATACTGGGCAACTCAATTAGGCTCCCTAGCCTATGTCTGCTCAAATGTAAAATAAAGGGGGCGAGTTTACATTAAATGATTGACTGATTCACAAAATAAAAAAAGAAACCAACCAAATATAATGAGCATTTATGATGCTCTCTGTCAGTCACACACAGAAAAACCAAGATGATAGTGTTTGTTGGCCGAAGACAGGTGTAAAAACGAAAACATTACAATAAAATGTGAAAAGTATTATAATATATATCTTCAAAAGGCAACGTGAGCCCAGAGCAGGAAATTATAGTAATTCAGACTAGATGTTACAATAGGCTTCCATTAGGAAGTAGCGACTCAACTGGTCTTGAAGTAAAGTGAGAGACTGACAAATGTGGATGAAGAGATTGGAGGAGATTTTTCTTTTTCTTTTGAGATGAAGTTTCACTCTTGTTGCCCAGGCTGGAGTGCAATGGTGCGATCTTGACTCACTGCAACCTCCGCCTCCTGGTTTCAAGCGATCCTCCTGCCTCAGCCTTCTGAGTAGCTGGGATTACAGAGGCCCACCACCACACCTGGTTAAATTTTTATATTTTAAGTAGAGATGAGGTTTCCCCATTTTGGCCAGGCTGGTCTCAAACTCCTGACCTTCAGGTGATCCACCCGCCTTGGCCTCTCAAAGTGCTGGGATTACAGGCGTGAGCCATTGTTATCAGCCCAGACAAGATTTTTCTAGACATCTGGAGGGAACTTTTGAGCATGCAGAAGACTGTCTGGAAGTTAGGGGCACTTCCTAACTTATGAAATAAATTGCGACGTGTGCTTGCCTTTTCTGCTACAGAGGTGCCTTTCTAGGATTATTCTCACATATATGATCCACGCTGGTAGACAGTGAAGTTTGGGACTTAAAAAGAAGTGAGAAAAAAAAAATTTAAGACGGATATGGCTTGAGGAAGAATTAAATGACTTATGAAAATGTAAGAGAAAATACATTAAAATGCTTTATACTTGCATAGTACTTTATATAAAATTTATGTCACTTTCACATATATTTTCTCATGAGATTTTTCTCAACAAGCTGGTAAGAAAGACATCATTATGCTCATTTTACAGATAATAAAGTTGCTGCTGGGAGATGCCAAGGATCACATAGCTATTTAAGTTGCTATCAACTCTGAATTTGGTGCTAGCTGTCCTGATACCTTGCATAGGAAGGCTCTGTGAGCCAAGAAAGGTCCCCTATTTGATCATCATCATCTTCATCATCGGCAACCACAACAGAAGCAGTTAATAATTATTGAGTACTATGTGCCTGGAACTTTATATGCAATCCTTCAAAAACCACATGAAGTAAGTAGATCACATCACTGACATTAGATTCCTGTAGGTCTGATTCTAGAACCCAGACTCTTACCGACTACACCATATTGTCCCCAAACAAATGATTTCTACTCAGAGAAAAAATAATTTCACATTTTCGCCTGAGGGACATATGCAAAGCAAACTGAATAATATTTTAGCACCTTCACCCTCTACTTCTTTCTCTCTCTTCATCTAAGCCTATTCCCATGGCCAGCCCTGAGTCTCCCACTCCTTGCCTACTCCCCAATCTGCTTTTTCCCCTTGAAGCTGCTTCTCTTGGAGCCCTTAGCTGGCCAAAATATGCATCAAAATGTGTTCTTGGACATTAGTTATTCTTAATAAAGAAAATGTTTCTGCTTTAACAGTTTATAAACCAAGTAATACTAATCTTTAATGATTTTCTTAAAAAATACCCCCAACTCTAACAGCACCACTCAAAAGAAATTAAATTACTGTTATATATCTGTGTAGCCTCTACTGATTTCCTCCCCCAAGAAAAAGGAGCTTCTCATTAAATAAATAAACAATAAACAAATACATTTGTATTATCTCACCTTCACTAAGCCCCTTAGGTCTTAGGGAAGAATTTTATCTGTCCCATTAATTATGCTCTAGACCATCAGGAAAAAAATACTTTTAAATAATCAGGTTTTTTCTTTTTAACTGTTTATCTCTTAAGCGTGAATTATATAACTTCGTTTGCTTCACGATTCTAGATTGCTTTTACGGAATGTTTGTGTTTTGAGTACAAAACTGTGGTTAAGAGTTAGGCTGCCTGGTGTAATTCCCACCTCCACTATTTCACCTCTCTGTATATATTGGTTACCTCAACATTTAAAACTGGGAAAATGAGAGTGTCTATTCTCTTACGGTCATGGTGAAGATTCATAACAAAATGCACATAATGCACCCGTGGTTACCGCGTAGTAATGATCCATTACATGTTTGTTGTCACGACTGTTGCTATTCTTGTTACACAGACACTTAACTGCAACACAAGGCAGTGTGTGGTAAGAGTTAGAACAGAGATACAAAGTGAGGGAATGCAAAAAAGCACAATTAATTCCACAGGGCAAAACTAAAGGGGGCCAAGAGGTTTTGACGGAGGAAGGAATGGTTGGAGGATGTGAAAGGGATAGTGAGTGATCAAGAGCAACCTGAGGAAGGACAATGAGACCTAAATGTTTTGTGGCAAGCTCAAAGAACGGTCAGTATTAGTAGTAACAGAATGGGGCATACTTGTAAAGGATGGTTAAGTGATGCCTTGGAGCCCCAAACCAGGGAGTCTTGAATACCAGCCATCAAAGACACTGAACAGAATTATCTCTGCTCCCCAATGGAAGACAACTCCAAGTGGAGAGATGAATTGGAAAGGGAAAGCTGACAGCTGAGGTGAGGAGGATTAAGTGATGACTAGGACCCGATGGGTAAGCAAAAGTGAGAAATCAACTACAGAAACTGAAACAATTTTGAGATGGAACATCACTACCACACCATGGAAGCAAAGCTTTGAAGCTTTGGACAACTGTCAAATCATTATTTGCAGACAACTTGACTCATTTAAATACTAAATTGGCAGTGCTAAAATAGAAATAAATTTTGGCAATGGCCTTCCTATGAGCCAGACCTAATCCAATAGCCATAAGGTGGCCAACACTATTCTATACAGAGTTAAATTCTATATAAACTTTATATCCACTACTGAAGAAGCACTCCGGGCAGCATTCACCATACATGTATCAGTATAAACACATTTGGAGAAACTTTTCAAAAATATAGAAGTCAATGGGCCTAAGGAGTGTGCTCACCCTTTATACTGCCATAGCAGTATTTCAGCGGGCACTTTACATATTTCACAAATGTTGCTAAGCTTTAGTTTCTAAATTAAAATGTATCCTGAATCCCTCTGAAAATCTGGGTTTTAAAAATGATGCCTAGTTTGAGGGAATGTGCATTTAATTACGATATCCCTGGGAGCTGTGAATCTCTAGGAAATAGTCCAAAGATCTTTCTTAGTTTGATTCAAGTAATAAATATTCAAAAAGGGTGGGGTAAGTAGAACAACCAATGAGCCTTGAAGTGAACAATATGGGGCAAATTTTTGTTATTTAAATAACGATCTGCAGATGTAGGAATAAGAATTAGCACTAGTGGATTTCCTTTTCATCATCCAGAGAGTCTTAAACTTATTTGCAGATTTAAATAAGAAATTGGTGTTTGAGAAAATTAAATAGCATATAAATGCTAAGGATCCCTATATTGCTTTTTAGGAGACACTCTCAAATTCACATTCACCAAAACGGAGAGAGCAAAGGCGGACAATTATTTCTCCCTAGATACAATTAACGAGGGGGTTATCCTTGTACTTACCTAAGATATTTTCATGCCTCAGCATCACAGTGTTGTACAATTCCGTTTCCCTGAACCATGACTTCTCATCACGGGAAGAGAATATCTTCACGGCAACATTCTCCCCTTGCCAGCTGCCCCTCCACACCTCACCATACCTGCCTTTCCCTATGGAAAACAAAACATAGGTGACACAGAACAGTAGGCATTTTGGAGGTGGCCAGCCCATCATTAAGAATAAGCCAATTAATTTAGTGCCTGCAACTCTTAATCCCTCCCATTGCTTACTGGAGAAACTCAGCTTGGGAATATAAATATCACAACCTTTATTTTTTAGTTTTTTGTTTTTTTTTTTTTTTTTTTTTTTTTTTTTTGGCCTATAAAGACATACAAAAATAAGGTGGAAGCTGCCCCTCTCATCTACCATATTGTGATAACAAACTGCCTTCTGTATCTGCATTGTATAATTAGCTGCTAATTACTCAGTGTACATTTAAATTCCTCTGTTGAAAGGTATAAAATGCATATGACTTTTAAAACACTTGAAAGTAAAACTTATGAAATGGTACAGATTATTAAATTTCAATTGTGTTCCGAAAGCCAAAAAAGTATACATCAGTAAACTGAATTCCTTCCTTGGTTCCTTCCCTTCACAGAGGATCAACATAGGCACTGTCCAAATTGGTGAATTTAGATATGCATTTTTTCCACAAAGGAGAACAATTAAGTTTAAAATGTGTGTTCGAAGGATTAAAAAACAAAAACAAACCAAAACACAATGCTGTGTAGGAGATCGACAAGCAGCCACTGCCATCCATAAAGATTTCTTGGCGGAAGATATATTTCAAAGAAGAGGATTTGCAAAGTCTTAAATACATAATCCCAGAACAGTTTTGACTTCTTCTGATACTGGTCATGGGTATTTGTCAGACAGCTCCTGTGATGCTACAGATGGGCTACACTGAAAAGGCTACTTGGAGAACACATTTTGGAAAACGTGGCAACTCTACTTGTGATCTAATCTGTTTGGTGCATGGCCCCCTCTTGCAGCAGCAACACACTTGTCAGCTTGTCAGCTATATGTTCCCTCTTCCATTCGTCTCTTTAATTATAGGTAGGGGTGATCAGGGAGGTTGGAGGAGGAGGTAATTACCACAAGACTATGAGGATCAACAAGGGGTATAATCAGCCTAGATAACAAGGCAAGAGATCTAACTTGGAGGGCAGTGGGGCTTTCTACCCAGGCAAGTGGCTGCTGGAATCACACAGCTTCTAATAAGCAGCTGCAGCACCACCTGCATATACAGGAATACAGTTAGTTGCTAGAACACTAAGCCACTGAAAACCCAAACATGGAGAGAGAAGCAGGTCTGTCCAGGAGATACACCTGAATCATAATCACAACCACTAAATCTACATTACCTGACAAGAAAATAATGTCCCTATTAAATACCAACAACTAACCCAAAAGGATGTTGAATGTGGCTAACAAGTGCTCACTGTGGGCCACTGTTGGGTCACACAAATATAATTTAGTACAGGATTCCTTTTAATAAAGTCATAGCAATTTGCCCAGCATTTACAGCTCAAGATGAGGGCTAGTGCTAAGATACTACCAACACTGGCTGCCAGAAAACGATATGCTAACCTTTTCCTGTCTTTGGTTCTATTTTGTATCTTTATTTTCCCTTTGTCCTCATTTTGTCATTAGGGATGACAGCAAAATATCCCAGGGAATTGTGGACATAAAATTATCTCACACCCTTTTTTGGGTGATATTTTAAAGAAAACAGATGAATGTCGAGGTAGGTAAATTAAAACAGAAATATTTTTCAATGGTTTTCAAATGCTTTTAAGTTGTTAAATGCTTTTTGCAAACTTATCATTATGCAGGAGCCCCTAAAACAAAAGCAGAGCTGCTCAAAAACCCTGGCCATGGAGCCCCACAGAAAGGCTCCCCTAAGGCACCTGTAAGTTGTAGTTTCACTGATCATCATCCAGAAATGACTCCCCTACCCCAACTTCCCATGTTTTTGAACCAAAAATAACACACCATCCATGCAGTTCATCACATATATTTTTACTAAAAGCTGTACCGCATGAACACACTAACTACAAGCTAATGAAAGGCACTGCTTTTATTAAAGTGTTTAGTCCTAACCCAAGAAAATGCAACAATGATGTTTATACTGTTTCAAAAAAAAAAATGCTGAGCAGTATCTATAGAACCAGAAACTACATATTTTAAAGGTGCATTACTCTTTTGCCATTTGGACTCTGGAGCCAATCTCTGAAGACTAATCTTGCGAGAGCTTGCATGGAATAGGAGTAGACAGGGGAGACGAGGCAGGGAAATGTATCCCCTCAATGTCTTCCCACCACTATCCAGATAATTTTGTTCATAATCAAGTAAGATACTAGTTGTATAAGAGGACAACTCTGGTTGAAATTAATGAGCTCATCTGGGGCTTTTCCATCTTTATTTTCTCTGCTCACAATCTGCCGTGGAGAAGCAAGAAGTGGGAAACAGTGACAATAGCTATAGACCTAGAGAAAGGACAAACAAGCTCCTGCTGGTTACTCCTGTGCCTTAGGGTGGTAGCCACTGCTCTTCCTACCTCTGCCTTTCCCCCTTTCTACTACTCAGATTGGGGGTGTCCCTCTTTCCAAGAAAACAAGAAGAAAATCTGGAGAACAGCAGCCAAGTGATGGGGGCAGCTTAGAGGTCACCTCCCAAAAGCAAAAGATGCAATGGCAGGAACTGCAAAATCCAGCCCTCGGAAACCATGAGCACTAGGAAGAGGGTGTGGAGACGTTGCCAACCCATGAATGCTACGGTAGCCATCCCTGCAAGTCGTCTAAAAGAGAAAGTTAGGAAAATGATTATGGAACTTGCAAATACCTGCCACATAAAAGCAAAGCTAACAAAAATCAGGAAATTGGTACTTTGTACCATCTTCCTAGAGAGCCAATCAGCAGCATATAAAACAAACTATTAAAAAAATTTACAAATTTTGACCCAGGAACCCCCAATTCCTGGGAATTTTTTCTGAGAACTCAAAAGAAAGAAGCAATGTGTGCAAAATCTTTTTCAAGCAGTATAGTTATAGTGACACTGTCATTTCATGGACAGCTACATAATCTTGAAAAATATTTGTGATGTGTACAAACACATGAAATGTTCATGAGCTTAAAACTGAAAAAAGGGACATAAATTATATGTACAACATGATTATGTCCACATACAAACATGTTCATGTACGGGGAAAATGTGCGAGGTCATGGAGAAATGTATACAGCTCATATTTAAATAAGGGAGTTATAAAGATCCCTTTGCTAGAATCGGTTTCATTAATTATTTTCATTAATTATTCCCATCAAAAAGAAGAAAAGAATGAGAGGAATTAAAGAATTTCAATAAACAAGTTTATTGTCCAAAAGCCTACTTACTTCAGATTATCCAATACCTATGGTAAGGAGCAACCATATCAATTCATTTCTTAGGCATTCTCTCACCATCCCAAAGGGTCCACTTACAACTGAAAGCTTTTGACGAGGCATTCTGTGTACTCATTAGTGATGGACTCCTTTGATAAGAGCTTAAACAAGTTCAGGTGCTCCAACATGAGTCATACAGAATAGAGACCACATCTCATAAGTTTAATAAGGAAACAACTGGTAACAAAAAGCAGATTTTCCAAGTTCCATCTTTTACTTCAAATACACAACTCACACTGCATATTACCCACAAAGAAAGGAAAAAAAAGAATTACCGACACACTCCAACAGTGTAATCTGGCGAGCCACTGTTCTTTGTACCAGAAAAGGAAGACCAGAGCCACTTCCTGATGTACATGAATGATCCAGTAAATCCTGTGGTTTAAGACAAGGGGGAAAAGAAACAATTGACCAATATAGCTCCCACTTTGGAATATTAGCATGCATGACATTGTAACTCACATGAAGGGCAGCAATCCGGGACACATGGCCTGTTAGTGTGCACGTAAAGCTCCTCTGGAACAAGGAAGAAGGATTGGTTTTATTTCTTTTTTTTTTTTCCTGAGACGGAGTTTCACTCTTGTTGCCCAGGCTAGAGTGCAAAGGTACAATCTCGGCTCACTGCAACCTCCGCCTCCCGGTTTCAAGTTATTCTCCTGCCTCAGCCTCCCGAGTAGCTGGGATTACAGGCATGTGCCACAACGCCCAGCTAATTTTGTATTTTTAATAGAGATGGCATTACATGTTGGTCAGGCTGGTCTTGAACTCCTGACCTCAGGTGATCCACCTGCCTTGGCCTTCCAAAGTGCTGGGATTACAAGCATGAGCCACCGCACCTGGCCAGGACTGGTTTTATTTCTTCGGAATACTAGAAGCTAGCACTTCACCTAATATATGATAGGTTTTCCCAAAGGATAAGTAGTCCTTTCTTATATGCAGAGTTTCCAAATAAAATATATAATGAAAGAAGCTGAGCAGACAAAGTTGAAGGTGTAAATCAGAAAGCCCAAGAAGCAGAGATGAGCACAAGAGAAGCAGTAGAGAGAATAGCAGGTGGAACAGAAAGAGGGGGGATGTCCCTTCAACTTCAAGAACTGGGTATAATTTACCATATTCTGCTATTCTCACTAAGTATCTGTCAAATGATTCACTTTAGTTGCCATACCAACTAAGGAACTCTAATTAGGAACAAACAAACTAGGAATAAGGAACAAACAACTCTAATGTGATTTGTAACGAAAAGACTCCAATGACCATGTGGATCATTAAATTGGTAAGTTCAGGCAGCAATGGGCTGCCTGGCTGGAGGTTTCCTTTTAGGTAGGTGAGGAGCAAAACTATATTAACACTTACTTGTCATTTCTTAATGTGAATCACTCACAAATCAGAGAAGAAAACAAATAAAGCTTTCATTGAAAACATAAAACCAGTGCCCCAAATTAATGTCTACAAATGAAGGTGTTGGCAAAAAGATTCCCAGTTAGTTCATTGATAAAGTTTTCCTTCTTACTCTCAACATAAGCCAAGAAGCAGGTATCAGGCACAGGTTATTTATAATAAACAATATTGTGCCAATGGGTGATAAAGGTAGGGTTGCAGTAATATTGAGTTAATATTTCCCAAAGCTCATCCTTTCCCAAACATTTTGGCTGGCCTACTAAAGCAATACATTGATTTGTATGAATTTCATCTTCTTTCACTTCCTCTGAGCACCACTGTGAAGTACTGTTGATCGGCAAAATTACCAAAAGCTGAACATCCAACGGAAGAAATTTAGAACCCTTAAAAACCACAAAAGGGATAATCAACAAGAAAATGAGTGTAGATGAAGCAGAGTTTCATATCTCCCTAACCATTTTCTCTCTTGCGGTTCTTTTTTCTCCTTACTCATTCATTCTTTTTTGAGAAGAATAATTCTGAAAATTAAACTAATGTGTTATTTTTTTCATAATATATGATCCTGCTTCTAAACCCTGTTCATAGACCTAAGGAAGGAAAAATAAATAATCAACCCAAGACTAACAAACATATATCTCAACTCTCAGATGTCAAGCCTTCTTTTTGTTCTTTTCTTTTCTTTAATTCAAGACAGAGTCTCACTATATTGCCCAGGCTGCTCTCGAACCCCTGGTCTCAAGTGATCTTCCCCCTTGGCCTCCCAAAGTGCTGGAACTACAGGCGTGAGTCACCATGCATGGCCAAGGCTCGTTTTTCAATGTAGATGTGCAGCTTAGTAAAGGTATGCTTTGTTGAAACATGCAAATGAGCATATTGCTTAAATAAGCAAGTATGTAGACCAATAATCACAACTTGTTTGCAATAGCGTTCTATACTGTGTTATGATATCGTGATACACTGTCACATGACATGGTTGAGTTTAAAGGACTATTTTGGCATATGCTCCATTCCTCTCTCAAAATTCTAAAAGCTATTTAAACAGTAATTTATACCAGATATTCCTATTATTGCCCTTGGTAATTAGTTATGTTAGCAGCTCTGAGGAATGAAGTTCTAACTAACCTATTTTAGAATCTTGCTTTGCTAAAGCTTTGTCAGGATTCATCCTCACATCTTCTTGCTACTAACTCAATAAACTCATTTAATTTTCCTTAAAGCTTGAAATAGACTTCTAAGTATATATCTAACAAAAAAAATTGTATTTCTCTACTTTTTGAAATGAAATGTCCTTATACTGCATTCTCTTTCCCCAGTTCCACTGTACCACAGTTTAAACAGTAGGTAAATGGAAGCTACAGAAGGTTACTTCCCCCTTTTACATACCAAAAAGTGGCCCAGTGATGGGGCAGGTGGTAGAATGGGATGTTTCCCAGCCCTTATCAGGCACTACCAAATGTTTGTGACAACCTGCCAAAGGTGGGTCCTGCAACTGTCCAGGTGTAGCATCTGTGCTACCCAGATGGCCACTGGTGAGGGGAAGTCTTCTCCAGTATAAGGGGAGCTGCAGGGCAAGTGTAACTGCAGAACTGTCAGGCACTTTGAAGCTTGTTGTCTAGCAGAACAAGACTTATTGCAAAATGATTTTAAATACGCATGGGCAATGGCATTAAGTAACACTGAATCACATTAGAAAGTTATTACTTTGATTGCCTTTCAATTCATCAGATTGTGACAAGGAGAGAGTCTCGAATTGGTATTGGCATGTCTCTTGCACTCTCTTAACACCCACAAATCTCAAATTTTTTCAAAGTAAGCATCAGACTCAGCATAATATCCATATAGAATGCTATTATTTTTTCTTTTGCACTTTATGATAACCTTCTATTTAGAGCAAGTGATACCCTTTCCCCACTTAAAGTTCAAAGCGTCTTTAAAATGAACACTTGGTAAGCAACTTTAAAAGGTAAATAAAAGGAGACAATCACTTTTAATGTGATTTTATCATTTAAAATATGCAGAAGAATAATTTTTTAATGTATAAATACAATGGTTTCTAACACTGTGCAGTCCAATGAGTAAGTCACTAGTCACACATTGCCATGAGCAAGGAAACTGAGGTTGGTGTGAATTGATATATGCTATAGGTGTAAAATACACACAAGATTTTGAAAACTTACTTCAAAAGCAGAAAGAATGTAAAATTTACATTAATAATTTTTTAATCAATTATACGTTGAAATGACAAAAATGGCAAATATTTGGTTGAATATCTGTTAAAATTAATTCTACTTTTAAGAAACTTTTTGGGTTTTTTCATTTGTTTGTTTTTAAGGTGGCTATTTGAAAATTTTAAATTACATAGGTGACACACATGCTTCTTCTATTGGACAACACCAGCTTAACCAAATGACTGCACTCCACAAGGGGGCACCACAGGAGCATACAAAATGTAAAAGCTGCTTTTTTTGGATGTCAAGTTTTTAAGCCTTAAATTACAGGGTGTTGAAATAATCTAGAAAGGAAATTAATCTTTAATATTAAGCAAAAGGTGCCTTTTTCAAAGAGCACTTTTATGGCTAAAAATAGAGTACCTGAAGACCACAAATGCCAACCCTCCAAAATTGTAGGCAACCATTCTTTTTTGCTTTACTCCTCAGAGAAAAGTAACTAACTACCAACACTACTAAAATAAATCCCATCCCTTATTTAAATGCCTGTCTAAAATGGCTGTTCTGATATGGGAAGACTACACAGGTGCCAGCATGTGCTTGTTTAGGACATAAGTAACCAACAGCATGTGTGTACACTGTTCAGTCACTCATTACTGGTTAGTGTTTCATGTTTGAAATAAGAACGTGTCTCCAGACATCTTCCTTATGCTTGGGGTTCCCTGTGGGGTCATGACTTACTGCTAAAGTGCTGTCTCCAACATTGGTGGTGATGAGCCCTTCAATGGTGCCATACTCCACATCTCGGGGATTGAGGCGTTCTTGGTTGCGCCTTTTAAATTTTCGGAGAGCAACTCCCAGCAGGCAGGCTAAAAGACATACTGCGAACACTACAGAGAGAATAATGAGGCCGACCTCCAAGTGGAAATTCTGTGTTCCAGGGAAGGATTTTCCTGGAGTTGTGGGGGAAAAGGGGAATTGGTTGTAAGGATCACTGCTTACTTATTATTAACATAACCAATATCCTAACAAGTGGCTCCTGATTCTGACCACACAGTCTCACAACTCACGAAGTATTAAAACTAAAACACTTCCTAATACCTGGCCAATGGCCCAGACATTTTAACCATCATTCAATTAGACACAACTAGAACTTGAAAAAAATTCCACTGAGAATCAATTGTATTAATGCCTGAATGTGAGAGTGCTTTTAAAATATAAAGTACTGTACAAATCTTTGACATTACTCTTATTAACTTGGATTCGGTATGTTTCACCATCAAGCCCTTACAGACACTGTCCTATCCTTAAGAGAAAGGGCTACCTGAGCTAAAACCAAATTACCCATCTGTGGTCTCTGTCTTTCACATATCCTGGGTGTCTACTACTGATTTCTCATTCATTTTTTCACATCACAATTTCTGCCTAGGAACCCACTCATTCCTCTCCTCGTTTACTCATTTATTCATTCATCACGGATTCACTCCCTCGGTTCAGACCTCTTCATGACATTATGTCATCAGGTCCTGTTCTTCCCTACACAGGCCTTACCCATTTCCGTATTACTGGTCTCTTCAGCCATCCAATCACAAGCCTAACTTCCCTTACATATTTCTTTAACTTTCCAAGACCAACTAATCAACAGCTTGACATACATCATACTCCATGGCATATGTCATTCATATGAGAAAGTGCAAAACTAACAAAATGCAACATGGAACTACAAATACTGTGGCCACCCTAATCAGATTAGAATGTCCTTAAACTAAAAAAAAAAAAAAAAAATCTTCTATTAAAACTCAAGGTAATCTGCAGATGAGAAACTTCACACTGTTGGTATAATTTTTGTATGAATTCAGACATTTGTTCGCGTCTATCCACCCAATTAATAAAAATTTAACTCACAAAATATAACAGTAAATTTTATTCCATCAAGAACCTTTTAGTTTTAACCATGTAAATACTTGATCTCTTTTAAAACCCTCTTTGATTATTCAGTCCTATTTGCTTGTCAGAATTTAACCTTTTCCATATGCCTTACAGTCATCACCATAACTTCAAAATTACTAGAACATGATCTTGCATCAGCTTTTTTGTTCTTCTGCCTCCTTCCTTGCTGGCTGACATTTCTAGTTTTGGATGCTCCTTGTTACCTCTCCTCCACTTTTTGGTTTCTTTCTTTTTTCTGAGTACAAAATTAAATAACTAAACCTATTAAAAATGTACTATATGGTAAGAGAATAAATTTGGCTTAGAATGATGAGTCTACATTAATGTTTGCAGAGACTTTAAGATTGCAATTTAGGGCTCATTTAATAGGGAAACAGTTTCAGAGGTGGACTGGTTTTCTTAGCACATGCAATCTGTACTGGTGGTAGAGAGAAGATTCCACATAAACTACAGGGTTTGTGTGAAATCTCATCCTGCTTCAAGTTTCAGTGATAGGGTCACTGGGCATCAGATATGGGAGAAGAGATCAGTGAGCCTTCTTTTGTCTCCTTCCTCATAAAACAGTAAAGGCATTCCACTCAGTCATCAGTCCGTTCCGTTTTCCTCCCTACACATTTGATATAGAGATGAGTATTTACTAACAGAATTGTTTCAGAAATTATGAATGACATCACAGGTCAGTAACCTAAAAAGGTATTGGGAGCTGTTCACCTGAGTCACAGCAACCAAGAGAGAGCTAACTGGTCAGCCAAGCTGTCCCCAAGATGGACATCACCTTGCTTACATTCCCCCAAAATGCCCATCCTTCTTTTAGATGCCAAAAGGCTGGTCCTTTCTCTTCTTCACCCAGGGCTACCTTCCTTTTAGCTCTTCGCCTCTGATTCAAAATGTAGGTGGAATGCATCATAGCCACTTAGATCTTTAACCCACACAGACTCAGGACAACACTAACAAAACCTCTTGATCTAGAAATAGAAAAGTCTATGGGAACCTTTAGTGGGCAGCTGGGCTGTGATGTTCCTGTTACACCAGTCCCCTTGGCAGCACTCCACAGCTTGGCCAGGGGACGGCGGGGTCTTACAGGTCATCTTTCCCTGCTCATAAACCTGGAAGCAGCCTTTCTGGTAGACGTGGAAGCCATCGTTGATGCTCAGTGAGGAAAAGCACTGCTGGCCTTCACAGTGGTCCTCATTACCGCAGGAGAGACCTTCACACACACACATGTAGAGTTTGGGGTTGACCTTGGGCTTCTCATCTGCAAGGGAGAGAAAGGAAGGGAAAAAAAAAAAAAGAATTACTGTATGAGTTTCGCCTTCACTGAGGGAATGACCATTCCAAACACTTCTATTGAACAGAAAGTCAAGTTAAGCATCACCATCAACCACGAGGTCCACATTCTGTGATCTTGTCACCTAACCAACCAACAAATAATAATTGCCTCTCAACATAGTGATTCATTTATATAAGCTGTGCACCCTCTTGGATCATATTAGGACAAAGACTGGCTATCATCTGTCCACAGACTTCTGAAAATGAGCCTCTCCCCTGTGGTGTTCATATAACCTTCATCTTGATTGGCTCTCAGATCCCAATTATTGCATCAAAATAAAATGTTTTACTGGAACATAATGTTTATCACCTTTATTCTATTCAAAAAAAAAAAAAAAAAAAAAAAAAAAAAAAAAAAAAAACACAGCTCCTAAATATATGGCAGCTATTAATACCAATTCTTGGTAGCTCTGTACAAATCCCCATCAACTAGTAAAACAAGGAATGCTGACATTCTTGCAGCTACATGGCAGAAATATACCACAAACTGAGTATCCCTTACTCAAAATGTTTGGGACCAGAAACATTTCAAATTTTAAAATTTTCTGGATTGGGGAATAGTTGTATTTATCCTGGCTGAGCATCTCAAATCCAAAAATCCAAAATTCAAAATGCTTCAATGAGCATTCTATTGAGCATTGGGTCAATGCTCAAAAAGGTTTGGATTCTGGAGCAGTTCAAATGTCAGGTTTTGAGATTCGGGATGTTCAACCTGTAATATAATAAGAGTTTGTAAGGCTGCACAATCTATAATTACAATCCATGGTACCAATATTTCCAGCTAGATACCTAGACTAACTTTTTCAATAGTGGTTACACTAAAGTTTACATAGATTATAGTGGGAATTAATAGCTGCTTAAGAATTTTTGGCTGGCAGAAAAAAAAAAATGGTGCCAAACATGGAGAATGAGGACACAAGGAGACAAAGAGAACCAAATAATGTTTGAACAGTAAGGTGACAGGTGGGACCACTGGAAGAAAACACACGTGGGAAGTTCAAGGTGCAACGGAAAGAGGCAGAAATGGATGATCAGGGAAGCACACCTAACCATTCCGCTTAATTGTCTCTTTCTGAGAATACTTATTTGCAGTTTCATTTTCACATTACTCTTTTCTCTTCCCTTGTCAGTATGATTAGTTTAGACTTGCTGGTCCCACAGTTTCTACTAGTGGGGAAGGAAAGAGAGGATAAAATGTAAACAGCCAAGTCCTAGAGGCCACTGATTAGTTAGCTGAGACCTCTTTTGCCAAAGCACTGCTCATATAAGGAAATTCCGTTTTCAGAGCTCCCTCCAAAGGTCTATGGCACATAGAGGCTGCCTTCTAATCCCTGAACCCTCAGTAGTGGGTCTGTGAGATAAATGCTTCTTTCTTAAAATAACAGGTCGGGTGGCTGTGCTTTCCAGAGGAGACCTTAAGGTAAGGTCTTTGAAAATGTCAAGTTCATTTACACAGATTTGTGTGGGTGTGTGTAGAGATGTGGGTTATCTCAAAAAGAGAAAAGCATTCTTAATCTTTCTTCTTCCCTCTTCAAAGAAGTGGAAAAATAGTTCACTGCCCACTGTAATGTGGGTGCCTCGTCCCACAGAGTAAGTGCATGCAGACACACAGACACAGCCTTCTATTTATAATTGACTTGCTAGTTCCTTTGAAAACCACAAGGGGCTCATCCAAGAGCAAAGACATGCCTGAAAGCACAAAATCCAAAATAGCCGCTGACAGTCTATGTATGTCACCAGTCTCACCCCTGAGAATCAAGAGCCGTCAAACATTTTTAATGAGCAAAAGTTTTAATGAGCAAAGAGATAGTCTTTATGTTCCTTGCCCGGAGAAATCCGAAGGAAATACCAGCACCAATCTATTTCTATGGGGATGAGAAACATGTATATCTGTTGACATAATCCAGCAAAAAGTTTACACTTGCCAAAAGAGAGCTGAAAGATAATATTTCCAGGGAGTCTAGACATGCTTGCCACTCTTGAATGGCACAAAGCAGGCTGAGGGCTGCCAATTATGCTGCCCAACAGGTGATGATTCTTTGGAGGGAAGTGGATGGGTGGGGTGAGGGGGAGAGGTCATAGTGTCAGACTAATTTGCTTGTGATCTATGGCAGGGAATTGAAAAGACTATGCTAAAAACTGAAATAATGCAATTTATGTAAATTTGAAACACAAACATATATTTTAAAATCCTGAGTATTTTTAGAAGATCATAGATACCCCAGGATATACACCTAACCCACTGAAGAGTATGTGCCTGTTGACACTGGTTTGGGGATAAGGGGTTAGTGCTGGGATGAAGGAGCAAAATAAAAATAAAGTAGGAGGGAGCTGTTCATGGACTGATAATGAACTGACGAGTATGATTTACTCAGTTCGCTGCACGTATGGGCTGTTAAGAATAACAATAAACCAGCAACGCTACACTAGAGAGAGCCTGCTCATCATTGGTCCTGAGGAAATGGATGGTTCAGGGAACCAAAGGATTAAGGACACCAGTGCTTGTAATTTAAAAATGCCAAATTTTAAAAAAATAAAGTAACAATAACAATCATTTCTCTAATGTGCTCTCAAAATAAACTCTGTTTTTAAAGTTCCATCCCAAACTAAATTCTAAGTACACAGATGCAGGAAGGGGCATTGTTTTTCCAGGGTCTCTAGTTATTGATAAGCTGTGCAGGGAGCCTGACGTTTGTACTATAACCTAAAGAGTTTTGCCAGACGTGACAGCCTCAAGTGAATATCACCTTCAGTAAAATTCAACTCACTATACCTAACTCTGTGGTATACCTAGGCTTTAATCCTGCAGGGTCACGAACTAAGTCAAAGGGATTCATCTGTTTATTAAGCACTCTCCTTAATTCTTTATGTACTTCCTGTAGTTGCATGTAGACAACCAGGGATTAACTACCTGTAAGTTGGTGATTCTTTTCAGTAAGATGTCAAATACCAGGGTTTTTATAACCTACCCTCCACAATCCGGGGAAAAAGGCAAGGAAAGACAACTGTTAATGATATGTAATAATTAACTCAGTCTCTGATTTGAAAGAACCCTGAGCTGAGTCCAACAGTTAGCTAAGGGGGAAGTACAAAACCTTCCCTAACTTCTCTTTCCTATTTTGTTCCTCATCCACCATTCAATCTTCTTACTTTCTGTATTCCCACATAACTAATTAGCAAAGTCCTTCATCATGTATTTATTTTTTATACATATCCAAATATAAATGAAGACCCTAAATTCGTAAGAATGACAAAATGATCACACAGGTGAACACATATGCAGGCACACATTCACATTCGCTACATGCCACTTTGGCAATTTCATCTGACAGAGTGGAGTAGATGGAAGTATTTTCTGAACTAGAATTACTAAGTCAACAAAGAAGGTTAAAAGCAAGGTAGTAATAGCATTCTCGGATCTTAATATCCACAATTCTAAGGAAGACAGCAGGACTCAAAAGCCCATGACTCACTTTTTCACTCTTGTCAAATTTAGGAATAAGCATAACATGTGTGGGCCTGTGATATTTTATTTGGTGTGGGAGTGGGGGTGGGGTTCGAGAATGATCACAAAACCCCTTTCAGGGCCACAGGTATGGGTGTGTAGACTCCTGATCTTTCAGACTGTGATATAAATACAGCACACACCAAGGAACACCAAGGAACAGATAATCACATTCTGTGACTGATTTTCAACAGTACTGACAGGAAGCACCGTATCTGATGTAAAGTATTTTACACTCGCCTGTGCGAATATCCAGGAAGTGCCCTGGCAGAAGGCAGAAAGTCTACTCCACCTAATTGACATTCATTTGAATAATTCAGTAATTTAAATGTCAAGCCAGAGGTATTCCCTCTCTGCAGAGCTCACCCACATTGTTTGTTCTAGAAGGCACCTCCCGGCATTACTCAGTGTTATGGCTGGCACTGCGTGCCCTTTGTATCACCAGAGCCAGAGCCGTGTGAAAACACTCGCAGCCTGGGCTGGCTGGGAACAGCAGGGAGTTCTGACCACAAACAGAGACTGCCTCGGTGCCACCAGGGAGAATGCGGGGCTGGCTCCACAAACCAGCGGTGCAGGCTGGGAATCCCAGGAGTTCACCATGGCCAGCTCTTTAAAAAGATTTGTCCTGCTCTGGATGATACTCAGTTCACCATCTGGGCATATCTCCTCCGAGTCTAATGCTGGACTGGCAGAGAGAGAGGCAGACCAAAGAGCATCGTGGACTTTTAAAAACTGTCCACAGTCTGGTATAATCTTGTATTTCATGATAAAAGTATTCACATTTATATTTAAATGGGACTTTAGTAATCACAACACTGTGGACTTACCCATTCACACCTGCCCAGTCACGCACTCTGCAATGCTTTAAGGCATTGAAACTGAGTATCACTCTAAATGGTGCACAAAAACCAACATTTCCCACTAACGTCTTTGACAGAAAAGACAAATAAGAAAATGCTACAAGTAAACTGGCCCATGGCCATGATCTGTCCTAGAGGGCAGCAAAAGGAACAGGCTGAATTTTTTACAAGTTCACCTCAAAGTAGCACAAATCATAATGCAGAAATTAGACTGTAATTACAAAAGTCCAATAGCTTAGAATTTGTATAGCTAAAAAAGGAACTCAAGCATCCCTGGACTCCTTCCAACACTCTAAACAATTCATTCATTTGAAATGGCAAGCTTATATGAGGTTTATAGATTATAGGAGTCCTTCCATCGTCTCCTAATCCGGGAGCACAGTTTGGCACCTCTCCAGAATCTGAAAGCATTTGAGATCTCTGGCATTAAACAAAGGCTTTAAGAAGGATTTTGCAATGCTAGGTATCATTGCCAGCAAGCCTGCTCCTAAGACAGAAACACAAAGGTCTGTCTGGAATGCCTAGTGAAGGGCATTTGATCCTCTGACAAGAGGACAGGCTATACTCTCAGGGATAAAATACACCCAGTGCCTAAATAATCTCTCATTATAAAACACTCATTTAGGGAACTCAAATCATTTTTTTCCCCTTATCCGAGAGACTGACACTTAGTTAAGTTGTAAAGTCAAGAAGAAAATGTATTTCAGCAGTTATGAAGGCAAATAGAGGCATTCAAATAAGATTGCATATGAATTGAATATCAATAACAAAAACTTCCATGATTTTGAACTCCAGATGTATTCTTCCTCCAGTGTTCCCTGCCTCAGGAAATGGCATTCCCATTCATTCAGGTACACAAGCCTGACTCTCTCGGCTTCCATCACGCTCAAAGTGGAGACCAGTCATTAACCTGGCCTACAAGTGCTGGCTGACCTGATCCCTGCATGCTCTTCAGCCTCCTCTTCAGTTATTGAATGTTCTTAAAAGGCCTTAGGGATCTCAGGTCCTTTTAAGTATGGAATTCCTTCCATGTTGAATGCTTATCTCCCTCCAGCCAACACCGCTCCACCTACTTAGTGCCTATGTACGGTGCAGATTTCACCTTACATGTTACTTTCCCAGAGAAGCCTTTGTTCACATGTCATCTTTCCTATAGATTGTAAGCACCATGAGGGTGAGTTGCATCTATTAATACTTTGCTCACCGTTCATTACATACCCCACAACAGCCTCAGTGGCTGGCAGGAGTGCAAGCTTGATGAGTATTTGCTTCAGAATTAATTTTCCCTTCACAGAAAGGATTTAGAGGTGGGGAGAGACCTGATGCTGGTTTTCAGAGCAGGCCGAGCCCATAAAGTCTTTAAATGTCAGCACAGATCTTAAGGCAAGGCTTAGTCACCAAGCCGACATGCCTGAGCAAACCATTTCTTCCTAGAAGAGCTTGCCACACCATCACATCTGTTCACCTACTTGGGCTCACAAATATAGAAAATTAGTACTTTTTGTGGTGTGGTAGGTTTTTTGTTTGCTTGTCAGTTAAAAGAAACAGGTAAAATACAAGTGTTCCTAAAAAAAATTGAGGAACTATTTAATACGTTAATAGAACAGCTGGGCTCTGTGGGTGGTCCTTCTCTGGATGGTTGATTTGAGGACTCTGGGCTACAGTGATTAGAATCATCAAAACACAACACATGCCTGCAACTCGTCAGCTTGGAGGGGTCAGTGCAGGACTTGGCTGCCTAGTACAGAAAAAGCTGCCCCTGCTCCTTGCTGTCATTTTTCCCTGGTCTTCGCTGCCATATTTTTTCCCTATCAGTGAAATAATGGCACCTTCAGTAGGGAGTGGGGAAGAGTGAATGACATCATTTTCCCCTTCTTGCTCTGCTGAAGGTGATAAGGATTCCTAAGTCATCCTGCATTTGAACTGCTGAAGCTGAGAAAAAAAAAAAAAAAAGTGCCATCTGTTTATTTTGTGTCTGGGCTGACTCCTTGTCTCTGAAATAATCCCTGTAAATTAAGCCTATTGCAGCAGCCACACCTTCTATTTAGAAGCCAAAAAACTCAGCCTGTGTTCAAGTGACTAACAAATGAAAGAACACTGTGGGGTAATGACCTAAGACAATATTGGTCTGTCTTTTCCATGCTTTTTATGATCCTCTGAATGTTGCAAAGACTTGGCTTTAACAAATACAGCATGTCTGTAAAACAACTCCTTAATATGGGAGAAAATAATGACCCCTTTCTTCATTTTGTCTTCAAACTTCTTGAATCTCTGCTTCAGAGAAACAAAGGCTTACAAGGCCTACTGGGAATTGCCTACTGAGGAATACTTTAAAGCCAAAAAATACCGTCTCCTCAGCATATGTGCTAATGGCCATGTCTAAGTGGAACTCCAGTGATAGGGAGAGTAACAGAGAATAGAATGACCTGGAGGAAGAGAGAAGAAAATCCCAGTGAATTGTAAACATTTCAGAAGTCATTCCTTGTTTAGTCTTAGGAGAGAGCCAGGAATGTGGTTCCATCTATTGAATGTCTCAGGCTGGAAGGTCTGTTCAAGCCACAGGAAGAAGTGTTGACTCTGAGGACTTACTTTTTGTTGCTTCCCCCACCTTCTTGGGCTAACCAGAGAGTATATGGCATTTCAGTGAGGATTTCCCACCTGGGCTCTACACTGAGAATTTTGGCTTTACAGGAAACATTTAACGATGGGCTCTAGGTGAGACAGAGCAGTGGAGAAAGAACCAATGGGTAGCTTTTGTGCTTAGCTCTCCACTTCGATTTCTCTCTCCTTGCATCCTACTCTACCTCTGTCTCTGGGATGCAGGGACTGGACCTCCTCCAAGGTTGCCAATCTTGGCTCTGGTTGCCATCAGCAAGCCTCTACCACACCCCTACAGCCTTTCTGGAAGCTTTCAAACCACAGAGACAAACCTTTCAAAAGTTATACAGGGCTCCAATTTGTTTAACAAGTCTTGAAATGCAACCTTTAGGCACTGTGGCACCCACAGCTAAAGGTGAAAATGTCCTGAATTAGTTAAACTCCCCTTCCTAGCTCCACAACCTATCCTACCCCAAAGAAAAGCACAGAGGGAACAAAGTAACTTCCAGACTACAGTAGTCCCTGCTTATCCTCCCTTATCCACCATTTCACTTTCCACTATTTCAGTTACCTACCATCAACCACAGTCCAAAAATATTAAGCAAAAAATTCCAGAAATGGACATTTCCTAAGTTTTAAGTTGTGTGCTGTTTGAGTAGCATGATGGAATCTCATGTTGTCCAGCTCCATCCTGCCCAGGACATGAATCATCCCTTTGTCCAGCGTACCGACATTGTAGATGCTACCCTCCTGCTAGTCACTGAGCAGCTGTCTCGGTTACCAGATCCACTGCCATGGTATTGCAGGTTGCATTCAAGGAACCCTTCCTTTACTTAATAACTGCCCCAAAGCAGAAGAGTGGTGATGCCGGACTATTGTTATACTTGTTCTATTTTACTTTAAGTTATTATTGTTAATCTCTTCCTGTGCCTAATTTATAAATTAAACTTTATCCTAGACATAGGAAAAGATATAGTATATATAAGGTTCAATACCATCTGTGGTTTCAGGCATCCACCGGGGGTCTTGGAACATACTCCCCACGGATAAATAGGGGGCTACTATATTTACCTCCCATCCTAGATGAAGCCAAAGCGATTTTAAAATAAAAGTCAAAAGGGTAAAAACTTGGGGCAGAGTCCAAGCCCCTGATAATACTACTTCCCTATCCTCCAATTTCCCCATTATTTCCCAAGGCCCTACCAAGTCCAGAACTCCATGAAAGGTTAATGAAGAAAGGAATCCCATGTCTTCAATCCCAGGAAGACATGCTTGTGCCTCTGTATACCAGCCTTTATAACTCGATCTTTGCTTTACATGTCTTCTTTCCCCATCAGTCTAATTAATATGGTCCAAAACAATTCATTAATTCTCAGGTTTAACATATTGAACAAGATTGGCTTATCAGTCATAGAATAAAGATCTTACAGTCACGATGAGACCGTTACATTTGAGTCATTTTGAGTTTGTTCTTTTGTACCCCTGGGCCCACAGAAAGGCTCCAGGTGCCTACACTCCAGGTAGAAACAGAAAGCATCCCATTTGAGTGCTGTGAACCAGAACTGGCTTTTCAAGCACACAATCCCTCCCCCTCAATCTGTGCCACGGCAAACCATTCCCAACTTCCACAATAATCTTGGACTTTGGCAGAAGATAGCCAGCTAAATCTGAGATGTGTCACGAGGCCACTGGCCGGGGAGCAAGAATATCTAAACACAAATCCAGGCGAGAGCAACAAGCAAGAGTTTCCGCAGATTCCCTCTGGCTCCTGTAGCTGCAGATCACTGACAGCCTAAAGATAACCCAAGTATCTACAAAGGGTCACTTTTAAATAGTAGCTTTAATGCCACCAGTCATTTCAGAAGCATTTCCTTCCAGAGCCTGCTTCCATCCACACTGGCCACCAAGTCTGTCCAACAATGGCAAGCTCACTGAAGAGATTAAAGTCCAGAAGGAAATGGAAGAAATCCCAAAAGGGAACAGACAGCTCCTGACATGCTGGGATTCTATTCTGTGATTCTACTTGTGCCAACATTTGGACTACTGAGAAATAATAATGTAGCAAAGAGACACCTTGTAGAAATGACTAACAATCACTGGGGATTAAAGAGCAGGTATAAAATGAAACAAAATAGTTTAACTCCAAAACTTTCTAAAGCTGAGGCTGTATAAACCATGGATGGCTAACCCTAGGAGACTATTAGGAAAGCCTTTCCCTCCAAGAGAAAACTTACTTAGTTTACTGAACTGCTGTAAGGAGAACAATACGAAGTCTTCAGGCACAAACTATACATACATAGCCAGTGTGGACACCAACTAACCACAGAAGCAACAAATGGAACTTCTCAGAAGCCTGCTGCTTTTTTTCTTCCTTTCAAGTAGGGCCAAAGTTCCCAAGATCTTCCTAAGAACCATTAAAATCTGCTCAGCACCTCACCTGTCTACTAAGTAAGTCCACATTGTCCAAATGGCAGTCAGCCAGGGGCTGGTGTACAAGGGACAGGTGCTCAGTGGGCTATTTTCAGTTGCTATCAGCTCAGTCGGGAGCTGCACATGCTCAGTAGGCAGGCAAGTTTTGGTTCTGTTTCAAACTCTGGGCAGCCAAGAGACATACACCTTCACAGCTGCCAGGGCAACCAGCTGCCCAGTGCTCCTCCCAAGACGGGAGCAATGAAAACCGTGTAACCTGGCCAGCCAACATGCCAGTGAGCAAGCTGTACCTCTCATTTCACTGCCTGGGTTATTCTGAGCTGGGCTTATTGACACACCATGGCAACACAGGAACAAAGGGCCAGCTAGAGGGATTTAAATGTCCTGCAAAAGTTGCTAGGAAAGTCAGCAGCTCTGGCTTCTGCTTTCATAATAAAACTAGCAATAGCATTATTATTAGATTATTGTTGTTTTGTCACTGTTGTTGTTATCATTTGTGAGCCACCTATAACAGTTCTACTTTTGCACTAAGGCTTTGTTTTTGTTTTGTTTGCCACCATTTAGTTGCTACAGTTGGGATGCCTTTGAAAATGGAGTATGTGTGCCTACCTGTCCCTAAACTGCAGGAGGATTAGTTTTTCCCATCCCTTTACTTCTCATCTTGCCACACTCTATGATCCACTTTCACCACACACCACTCTTTCAAAACACACAAACTGCACCTACTTAAGTTCTCCACAGTTCTCCATTGCCTTCGGGATAGAAGACAAACACCTTAGCATAAGGCTCTGCCACGCTTGCAGGTCTCAATCCTCAACCCTAATTCCGTCTCATGACTTGGTGACCCCCCCATGGTCTCACGTCTCTGGTATTCACCTTTCCCCTGCCTGCAACGTCCTTCTTAGTCCCTCCTCTGCTGGTCTAATGGCTATTTATCCTTCAAAACTCAGCTTCCCTGCATCACCAGCCCCAAACCCAGCTCCATGTGGGATGCAGGCCTTTCCTGTCCATACCCCTCATGCTATGCTGTGACCTTTGCTATACCCAACTGGACTGTGACTTCTTGAACCAGGAACCATTTCTTGCTTATGTTTACATCACCAGTGCCTACCAGTATCGTCAACTGGTACTCCTGTTAATTTAAATTGACTAAAAGAATATAAGTTTGTCTTATAACTGATTCACTTTTCCCAAACTCATAATAAATTATTTGAAAGAGTACATGTGATCAGCCCAGATCAGTCCCTCTGTCTCTTATAATATTATCTTTTCTCTATTACCATAATTACTATTGTAGCCAACATTATTCATTTGTCAAATATTTATTGAGCACCAACTGCATACCAGGTAGTGTCTTAGACACTAGGGATAACACAATGAATACCTCCACTTTCTGGCCTCTCACACTCTAGTGCTCACTATGTGCTGGGCACTCGGCATGTAGTCTCATGACTCCCCCCAACAAGATGGGTACCATTATTGTTTCCATAGTACCAGGTAGCAACAAGCACAGAAAGGTGAAGGAGAATATACGCAAAGGCATAGTAAAACAGAAGATGACCAACAATGGTGTTTTGGCCCTGTCTCTTTCCCAAGAAAGGCTTGATTTCTATGCATGGCCAAAGCCTTCCTTTCAGAACACATTCTTTGACTCTGACCATCAATACTATGTCAAACATGATCCTAATCCTTTGCAAAACTGAAATTGTGAAGCATATGAACTGAGACGTGAAGTTAAGGATAAAAAGAAGTCATTACTGTAACTCTACATGGCATGCTGCAGTATTATACATATATTAGAGGAGTCAAATTCTAAACTGGACTATTGGTAATTTTTTTCTATGTAACTTTTCTGAATGAATCTCTGTTTTGCTGTTGTTTTTCAACTGAAACTATTTTGGTGTGGGTACCATAATTCAGAAGACAAAACAAATGCAGCAAGAAATAAAACGAAGGAGCCATCCCCACCCCAATCCCCCAAATCGTCAATTTAAAAAATACTGGCAGCCAGGCGCGGTGGCTCATGCCTGTAATCCCAGCACCTTGGGAGGCCAAGGTGGGCAGATCACGAGGTCAGGAGATCAAGACTATCCTGGTTAACATGGTGAAACTCCATCTCTACTCAAAATACAAAAATTGGCCAGGCGTGGTGGCGGGTCCCTGTGGTCCCTCGGGAGGCTGAAGCAGGAAAATGGCCTGAACCCGGGAGGCGGAGCTTGCAGTGAGCTGAGATCGCGCCACTGCACTCCAGCCTGGGGGACAG
>NW_016811783.1:401608-435220 GCF_001698545.2 Rhinopithecus bieti
GTGTGTGTGTATATATATATATATACACACACACACACCAGCAGGTTGTTTTTTTTTTTTTAAGGTGAATGTCACCACCATGTGCCCAAGAGGAATTTCTCATTCTTCCTTTTATTGTTTCTCTTCTTCCCACATCTCTTCTCCTCACATCCCATATACATATTCTCAGCAATGTCCATGTTCTGTTCCAGCCCATAACAAAGAATTAGATGTAGCATTAACCATGGCTCTAGGAAACACCCTGCTTGCAGGGCTCAGATTCAGCTGATGAGAATCAGTCTGCAGGTGCTCCAGTGTTATGATCCAGGCTGAGAAGGTTCACATGTAAACTTCCCTCTTCCTGCCAAATCACTGACTTAGAGAGAAAGGATGGTCAGGCTACATGGAGTTGTGAAAAAATAAAAGGTTCTAGACCAGCTTTGTTGAGGAATACACCAGATGACCTATAGTCAGGTGTCAGAGCTGTCACATGAGGGCAGTAGGAACTCCTGTGCAGTGAATCCTTGAAGCAGACTGGTGTTGTCTTTTTTCATTTCAGTATGGGGTAGGACCCACTATTGGGTAGCAAAATCAAGTTAGTAGTTTAAAACAAGGTTTCTTCCTGTCTTTTTAAGTGAAATAAAACTGAATAAAAATTTAAAAGACAAGAAATAGGTGCACATTAAACATAGTAAGAGTAATTACTGTTTCATGAAATTTTCATTTCAGATGTGTGTGGGCACTATCCATGCAGTGGGCCTTACTCCAAAATGCTTCTTGCTGTGAGTCACAGTCAAAAGTTTGAAAGCCACCTCGCCTGTGTCTTACACTATCTTGGAATGACATGAGTTCTGAGTCACTATGGCTATTAGGAAAAAACATTATGTATGGAATCTTGCCTGGGGTCATCCCGGGCTGCAGGGGAAAGTTCCGCAGGACAGTTTGCAGTGTTTTAAGAGTTACAAATTAATTTTTAAGTGTGTTTTATTGTCCTTGGTGTTTTCCTTTTCAAGAGTGAAAGCGGCCTATATGACATGCCTACAATCCTTCTGCTTTACAAGTTTTTCCACAAAGAGCATATGGCATTAATCCTCTCACTCTGGAGACCTGTCTTTATAAAAGGGGACACTTAGAAGTGACTGCACTGCACACTGCTGACCACAAGGAAATCATTTCATGAGCTTGGGTGTGGAATTTGTTTTCTCCTCTATTCAATATTTGACTTTCTTTGAATGAATGTTTAGCATCCTCCCACACCCTACTGCTATCCATACCCCTCTTCTACTGTCCACCAAAAAAAAAAAAAAAAAAAAAAAAAAAAAATTGGGAACTTTTTTAACTACTCATGGCTGAAACAAACACTTCCCAGGAACGAAAGGCTGAAAGGATGCTTTCTCACAGCTCACCTTGCATCAACTAGTATAGGATCATTTTGTAAAATAAGAAAACTTGATAATAAAGAAGCAGTGTCTTAAAAGTATGATGCTTCATCAGATATTTACATTCTAGTCCCAGTAGTAGCAACTGGCTTAGTATATGTCATCTCTCTCCCTAAAAACATCTTCCATTTGATGATATGCCAAAGAAAAAGCTTTTATTCTGAACAAGAGATAAATTATAGTAACAAGAAGAGAAACAAATGTAATACTAAGACATTTCTCTTACATTCATTCACCCCTTCAAGAACTTCCTGAATCCCTAATAATGAGAAAATCAAAGAAAGGCTTACTCTATTCTTCCCCCCCGCAGCAGCAAAGAGGGGCACCTTTGTAACCCTAACAAAAAGTCCATTGAAATTATCTCCTTCCTTCCCTCATTGGGTAGTGGGGCTGGAAAGTCTGAGTAGTGATGGCTTTGGAAATACTAAAATCAAGTTAACTCAGAAAATAATTTAGTACCTAGCAGTCTTCTCTAGAACAGGCCGAAATCTCTTGCGAAAAAATTCTGCATAAGTCTGGCCTTCGTTGCTATAATAAAATCTAACTGTGGTTTACAAATTTAATAAAATGTGGGTCGTCTCAGCTTTGAAATATTTCCAAAGGAGTAATATTCCCTTTAAAGTAATTGTGTCATAGTCTTCACCTGCAAATGCATACAGGGACAAAAGAAAAGTCAAACATGGAGGTTCTGCCTTCACCCTGGTGGTATAATAGTAGTATTAGAGCATGATTAGTCTTATTAACGGGAAGGAAAGGGAAGGATATACAGGTAATTAGGACTCAAGTGCTCTTCTCTATGAGAGCAAATAAAACTCTTCCTGCAGCTAGAGTTGTATATATAATGAATATGAAAAATGATTACTGGTAGGAGAGACAAGAAAAGTAAGAAACACAACCCCAGGTGAAGGGGCCTCAGCATTTGCTATTACAAACTCTCTTCTCACGCTCTCAAACAGACTGGATTCAGCTGGATTCTAGCATGTACCAAACATAATATGAATGTGGATGTAGCTAATTTAGGGCACAAAAAAAATGCAAAATTTTGAAGAGGACTGATAATGACTGAAGCTCTTGAACACCATTCCTCAAAGTATATGATGCCTTTTGTTGGCTGTGTAACCTTAAGCAAGAGCTTTAACCAATCCAAAAGCATATCCAAAAAAAATGTATCTTATGAGGGCACTTGTGAGGATTATAGGAAATTTTGCATGAAAGCTAGCCCAACATCTGGTGCATATTAAGCACTCATTAAATATTACCTATAATCAGCAAATAGGTCATTATATTGGAAAGCATTTTCTAAATATAAGTGGTGAAAAAATCTTTTATTGCCCAGAGCATTTAGGATTCCATAGAACTTGAGAAATACTCTGAAGTACACTCAAACTCTACCAAAAAAAAAAAAATCACTGGAACTAATATTTGAAATATTACCACTATTTCTAATCGATATTTATGAGACATTTGAGAGACAAAGGGGTAAAAGTTTTTTTTTTTCATAGACTAAGAAGAGTACACTACTCAACAAAATGTATTAGAACAAAATCTCATGACTCTCTTATTTATGTCCCAAGAATGTGATCTAGCTTCATTAAAGCATAATTAATAAAATGCCTTAGCTGTTCTATAAACATCAAATATGGGTCTATTTCCTTTTAAGCTTAGTAGCTAAATAACCTCTTAATGCCACAATGAAGACATGTAAAACATGTAAAGCTTGTCACTCAGCAGTAGACAAGCTACAGAGATATTACAGATTTTTGTGATCGGCCCCATTATTTACCTCTTTTGGTTAAGTATTGGTACTTAATATTTGCTTTTTAACTAATGTTGAGGATAGTAGAGTATATTATAAATAGGGTTTCTCTTTGGTTTTATAATTTTCCTATTAAATATATAAAAACAAAATGCCTTCCATAGAACATACACACACACACACAAACGCATAATAGGGAGCTGAGTCACAGAAGAAAGACGGCACTAAGGCAACTGCTATTATGATTAGAGTATGCTAGGTTATAGCACTCACTGGATATTCTATTTAAAAAAAAAAAAAAAAACAGCCATTGCAATTAAAGGATGATATGCTCGGCCGGGCGCGGTGGCTCAAGCCTGTAATCCCAGCACTTTGGGAGGCCGAGACGGGCGGATCACAAGGTCAGGAGATCGAGACCATCCTGGCTAACACGGTGAAACCCCGTCTCTACTAAAAAATACAAAAAACTAGCCGGGCGAGGGTGGCGGGCGCCTGTAGTCCCAGCTACTTGGGAGGCTGAGGCAGGAGAATGGCGTAAACCCGGGAGGCGGAGCTTGCAGTGAGCTGAGATCCGGCCACTGCACTCCAGCCTGGGCGCACGAGCGGGTGCTCCTTCTTTAAAAAAAAAAAAAAAAAAAAAAAAAAAAGGATGATATGCTCTTTTCCATACTTGCAAACATCCTAATGGTGGTGATAGATTAAATAGCAAAACCTTAAGTGTCAATCTACTTCCATTTCCACTTCAGCCTAAACTAACTTTTACATGTTTTACATGTCTTCATTGTGGCATTAAGAGGTTATTTGCTGGATTCTTGGACAGCTTAAGAGCTGAAAGCAGGGGAAAAAAACAACCAATAGCATGGCTATTAGCATTGCTCCATAACTGTCCTTTTTCCGCCCCACTCTTTTCCCCATTCTCTCTCCACCTCTCCTTCTCTCCTCACACTACATTTCCACTTCTCTGTCTCTTCCTCTCTCTTTTTGTATACCTTGCCTACATCGCAGGTCCACCCATGATACCATCTGAACTGCCTCATACCACAGAGGCAGGGTGCGGTGGCTCGCGCCTGTAACCCCAGCACACTGGGAGATAGAGGTGGGCGGATTGCTTGAGCCCAGGAGTTGGGAGACCAGCCTGGGCAACACAGTGAGAACCCAGCTCTACAAAAAATACAAAAACTAGCTAGGCATGGTGCCCTGGGAGGCTGAGGCAAGAGGACTGCTTAAGCCCAGGAGGTTGAGACCACAGTAAGCCAGAATCGTGCCACTGCACTCCAGCCCTGGTGACAGAGTGAGGCTCTGCCTCAAAAAAAAATAAAATAAAATAAAATAAAAATAAAAGGCAAAATATCATACAGAATCGATGACCAGCCAAGGTGCCTTAAGCCTATAATCTCAGCACTTTGGGAGGCCAAGGGGGTGGATCACTTGAGCTCAGGAGTTGGAGACCAGCCTGGGCAACACAGCAAAACTCCATCTCTACCAAAAATACAAAACAATGAGCTAGTTGTGGTGCACAAGCCTGTGGTTGCAGCTACTCAGAAGGCTGATGTGGGAGGATCACTTGAGCCTGGGAGGAGAAGGTTGCAGTGAGCTGAGATCGCACCACTGCACCCCAACCTGGGTGAAAGAGACCCGGTTTCAAACGACAACGACAACAAAATAGCAACAACAAAAATATCATACAGAATTGATATGGTAACTAAGGAATTCTCAACATTCCTTAGATTTTTAAGTAATAACCGTATTATTTACCAACTTAAAAGAGGTAAAAATATACTAGAAACTTGACTGTTAGAAATATCTCCAGCAATTGTCAAGTATCCCCTGGGTGATAAAATTACCCCCAATTGAAAACCACTGTTAGCTCATCAAATCCTCCCAGCTTTAATATAAGCCCATTTCCTCGTATTAATTCCTTCAACATTGCCACTCAGGATTCTTTTCCCATACCTTCTTGGCACTAACTGACACAACTGCCATACTATGGGAATATCTTTAACAACACTGCTCAGAGTGGAATATAAACTAGGTATCGAAAATGGTCTATAACCGCACTGGCCAACAGAAACAAAATGTGAGCCACCTAATGTAATTCTAAGTTTTATCACAGCAGTAGGAAAAAACAGGTCAAATTTACATTTTTATTGTGTTCAAACTCCAGCTTGTATCTTACATTTACAGCATATTTCCACTCATATTAGCCACATTTCAAATGCTATATGTGACTATCAGCTACCATATAGGACAATGGAGAAGTATAATATATGTCATTAAGTATGGGAAGGAGATAGGAACAAATCAAATATTATGAACCTAATATGTAATGAAATAGACGTAATATTTTAAGTACTGATTTTTTTCACACTGTTGGCTACACTAACTTGTCAAATTATATGCCTCCTTGAAAACTCATCAATTATATAAAGAAGACCACTATACCCCGAAGAGCCTGTAACAGGGGGCATTAGTCTTACTGTCCCATGTGACCATAACAAGGCCGAGATTCCTACAATAAGCACCACTCTTTATGGAGGAACACTTGTAAAATAAAGTGGGTGCTGCTCAATGCGCAATAAAGTAGTGTTTAGGCTTTCTATATCTAGAAAGATATATATCAACATGTTAAAAGCAATTACATGTAAGCGAAGGGAATTATGAGTAACTTTTACTATCTTTCTCTCTTGATTATCTATTTTGTCCTTTTCAACAAGGACAGGACCATCCCTGAGCAACTTTTTGGAAATGAGGGGATGGGAAGGTGAGTAATGAAAGTAAGCAAGCAAGGGTCAGAAACGCCAAAGGCACTGAAATGCCTGGGTGGTGCCACACAACTAAGAATTAGCCTTCTACGGCCTGAATGTTTGTGTCTCCCCAAAATTCATGCCACTATCATAACTCCCAAGGTGAGGGTATTAGGAAGTAGGGCCTTTTGAGGTGATTAGATCATGGGGGCAGACCCCTCATGATTGGGATTTGTGCTGTTATAAAAGAGAACCCAGAGAGCTAGCTAGCCCCTTCCACCATGAGACAACACAGAGAAGGCACCCTCTATGAGGAATGAGCCCTTACCAGACACTGAATCTGCCAGCACCTTGAACTTAGACTTCCCAGCCTCCAGAACTGTGAGAAATAAATGTTTAGTGTTTGATCCACCCAGTTTCTGGCATTTTTGTTATAACATCCCAAATAGGCCAAGACATAGCCTTTGCCCCACAAGTATCAACTATCCCACTGAGCATTCATTTTCATGAATAATCTTTGTAGAACTGAAACCAGTACCTAACTCTGTCATACATAAAAACACAAAGTATGTGTGTCTCACACTGTCTTAATGTATACTAAATATTCCAAAAATATAACTAGTAGATAAATCAAGGGCCAACGGTTCTGGTTTTTTTTAATTCCACCAAAATCTGTTCACCAATTCAGAAAATTCAATCACTGAAGGTAAGAGACCACTTATGACAACTAAGCCACCAATATAACACACCAGTACCAATCTATTTTCGAAGATGTTGAAGATTATTACCCATATACATGCAAGCCTGTATTACTTCATCATATCTTCTTGTAGACTCATGCCTAACTACACCATAATATATCACATTTGGGCTTTTTTTCAGGGGGACGGGGGGTGGGGGTTTGAGATGGAGTCTTGCTCTGTTGCCCAGGCTGTAGTGCAGTGATGTGATTTCGGCTCACTGCAACCTCCACCTCCTGGGTTCAAGCAATCCTCCCACTTCAGCCTCCCAAGTATCTGGGATTACAGGTATACACTACCACACTCAGCTAAGTTTTGTACTTTTAGTAAAGATGGGGTTTCACCATGTTGGCCAGGTTGGTCTTGAACTCTTGACCTCAAGTGATCCACCCGCATTGGCCTCCCAAAGTGCTGGGATTACAGGCACGAGCCACTGTACCCAGCCTCGCATTTGTTTAAACATATGTTTTATTGTTAATTACAGAATTTTCTCTTATTTCTCCTTATTTATTTATTTATTTATTTATTTAGAGACAGTCTCACTCTGTTGCCCAGGTTGGAGTTCAATGGCACGATCTTGGCTCACTGCAACCTCCACCTCCCAGATTCAAGCAATTCTCCTGCCTCAACCTCCCAAGTAGCTGGGATTACAGGTGCCCGCCACCGCGCCCAGCAATTTTTGCATTTTTAGTAGAGACAGGGTTTCACCATGTTGCCCAGGCTGATCTCGAACTCCTGACCTCAGGTGATCCACCTGCCTCGACCTCCCAAAGTGCTGGGATTATAGGCGTGAGCCACCATGCTTGGTCCTATGTTTATTTTAAGTAGAAAATCAGGTTGAATTTTTTAAAAAATAGGTGTATGTAAATATTCAGATATAATGTATATAAGAATTTCACTTCAAAATAGTCAATAATCACCAAATATTTATTATAAAAAGAGTGTGTTAACTTTGATAGGCTTAAGTAGTAGTTTATAGTAAGCCAAAAAAAATTCACAGTATACTTATCTTAACCCAAAAAGATGTGAGTCACTTACCTTCCATACTAGGGGAGGGGAGAACAATCATGATAAGCACAGGAAGAATCATCACTCCATCTACCATTGTCCAACTCTAAAGGGAAAAGAAGAGATGTAAGTAAAGCACAAACATCTAACTGCAGGAAGACAAATTAAATTAAGCATACCACCTTCAAACTGCCACTCAAGGCCCTTCTTACTAATCATCCTCAGATATATTGCCTTATGTATTACTACATTTAAACATACACCTTTTATGTGGACCTAAACATATCACCTTAAAGAGTTAGACATATTCACTTCCAACTGGCAGTCACTCCAAGGGTACTTTCTCAGAGTCTACTCTCTTACAAAGAAATCAATAAGGAAACGAAAAATTTTCAGCTATAAAGTGAGGCACGTTCCAAAAGATTTTAGGTTTGAATTTTATCTTACCCCATTTGAATGCAAAATTGGCACTAAATTAAAAACCCTGAGAAGCATGAATAGACTATTTTAACACGATGTTAAAGATTAAGCGACTGAATAATTCAAGCCAAATTACTATGCTAGAGTCTCATTTCTCCTTTAAAAGGACTGAAGGTAGAGCAACCTACATCAACATACAGACCTAAAGCAAAAACAAAGAACAAAAAAATACAAACTTTTACCCCATCTAAGGCAAAACAATGCATTTCTCCATTAAACAAATTTAACAAGGATAGACAACAACTAAAATCATGTAAAAATTTTTTTAAAAACTTTTCCATTTGAATAATGTGAAATATCAGGAATGTGATGGGAGTTTGGTTAGCTGCAATTTTCTGGATGGTAAAATAAAGAAAAAGCTGGCAAAGTTCTTTAATGATAGGTTAGTGTGCTTGTACTCTTTCAGCTTTAAAGCAAAGAGTGAAAGCCCGTTGCTATCTAGCATGTCTGGAGTGTTGACCTTTAAAACCAAATTATTTAGGCTGGGTGCGGTGGCTCACAGTTGTAATCCCAGCACTTTCGGAGGCCGAGGTGGGATGATCACTTGAGCCCAGGAGTTTGAGACCAGCCTGGGCAACACGGTGAGACCCCATCTCTATTTGTTTTTAATTATTTTTAAAATTTAAAAAAAAATCAATTTTTTGGGCTGGCAGTCTGTTTACCATCCATACCTCCATCACATCTTACCACTCTTCACTTAAATTTATTTCTCTTTGGTTCCATAATTATATTTCAGTCAATCCCTTTCCTAAAAGCAAGGTAAGGGAGGAAGTAAAGGGGATTTTATGTACCTTCCTTTTCTATTTTTAAAAGCATATGAAACTTGAGCAAGATCCTACTACTGCTGTTGTTTTTGTTATTTCCAGGTTCACACAGATCTTTCCTATAAGTGAGTCCTTTTGGGGACATACAAATCCTTCATCTTGGCCCCTCACAACCAGAATGTGACTCCTCCAACACATCTCCGTACCTTTGGACATGAATATGCTTTTTGTTCCCCTCTGCTCGAACTGCCCTGAGCCCCCTCCTCCACCCCTCTCCAACCCCATTGCCTCCTCCTGTCATACATGATTCCAGCTCAAAGGTAAGTCCTTGGTGAAAAACCTCTCCCTCAGTGGTGGTTTCAGCCCCCGGCATGGACTCATAACCATCTGTCTAGGGCAGTCTCCAGCACTGGTCCACTCATCTCCAAAACAGGTATGCACATCCAAGGAGCAAGCAAGGGTCATTCACTGAGCTATGGAATGAAATTATTAAACTGCTTTTTCATAAGAATGTTTTCATCTAATAAAGTAGAAAATAACTTGAGACTTAATCTGGTCTCTGTCTCAGTTCTCTATGACAGTCTAGTACAGGAGGTATCTTTCAGAAAGACTACGAGTCACATAACGTTAGAGTGGACATGATTTGCTTATAGAGTACAACCACGTACTTGTAGTTTTGAAGGTCCGTTCAAGTGGAATTACAGGTTACATTGGCTACTTACAGTGAAATGAGCCTTCCCAAATGGCAAGTGTTCTAAAACCATTAAAGAAACTAGAGATTGCACATATTATTAATGCAAGCACCAGAGAAGAGTAAGAAAACGGTAGACTTAACATCACTTATTTCTACTGGTTCTTCCTTAACCACTTTACTAGAGAAAAGTAGTAATATTCAGTTCAATCTGACAAGAAACAGTCTCCCCAAATTCAAAATTTGAAAACATTTGAAAAATGGATTTGCAACTACTGTCATAGATAGTAAACATTATCCTGAGTGGCTTGAGACTTTCATTGATGATAACATTATTCCACTGCCATTGGCAACACCTTAAATATTTTATGCTTATTTAATTGCTATTTTATGTATGTTTTATAATATGTACTTATTTATTTTATGTAAAATGTATAGCCAATTTACATATTGCAGGTGCATCAAAAAACTTTCTATGGTATATGTCATCACAAACCATTGAAAATTGCTGAACTAAACTGTTTCTTATCTCAGTCTTATCTGAATTCCCAGTCCTTCATCAACGCATTAATGCATTCAAAAACTACTCAAAACCTACTATGTGCTACATATTAGAAGCCTAAAATGGCAAATACAAACAGGGTCCTTGCTATCGTGGCACTTACAAGATATGTCTATGGTGGTAATCAAATAACCATCAAAAGATTGCATAATTAAAAACTGAATTAAGAGTTGGGAAGAAACATAGTTAAAATAACCGTGTTAACAAAACAACTTGAGACTTTCTGGAGGGTGCAGAGGTTCCCTGGGGAGGTAACATCTGAAAAGGAATCAGAAATCAGAAGGATGAGTAGAGGTCCGAGGAAAAGGGTAAATGTTTTGGGGAATGTGGTGGGAGAGGGTAAACAAAGGATACAGATAGGGTAATACTTAAGGGAAAAGGCACTTCTATTGAGGTGTCTGTGGCCAGAGGAAGCATGGTGTGTCCTGAGGACTTAAGGCAAACCTCAGGACTGAAAAAAACGCAAGAATGGCCAGGACACAAAGGGTCTGGAAGAGTTACAAAAAGTTGGAGAACACCCAAGAAGGCTAGAGAGGAAGGCAAGGGTCAGAACAGAGGTAAGGCACTCTAGGCCCTCTACTTACCTAACTTCATTGCCCCCTTGGCTCTCACCATCATTCTGCAGTTCCTCAGTCCCCACTATCCATTATTATCACCCCCACCAGGCCACATTCTGCCTATCTGGACATTTTTACGTGATGCTCCCTATGATTGGGCCCTTCTTTCAGGGCCCAACCTACTGAATTCCTACTCACCCTGTAAGTCTCGATGGCTTCTCTAAAGGCTACCACCTTCTAGAAGCCTGTCTAAACCCTTAAATACTCTCTGCTCATTCGTATAGACCACTTTAAGTTTCACTCATACAAATCATCCTAATAATTATGTATTCACACCTGTGTGTGCTTTTGAACATCTGTCTCTGTCACTAGACTGTAAACTCTATGGGAGCAAAATCTATAGTCTATCTTGTTCATCACTGCCAGAGCCAAGTAGGTGCACATTTAATAACAGTTTAATTAGAATTTTTCCTGAATTAATCAGCTCAATTTAAGTTTAAATTCTAAAGAATTAACAGCAGCCCCTCCCTACCACGCACACAGACACACACACAGAGACCTGCAAAGGAATGGCAAGATTAAGAGATTTATCATCTCTATAACTTTAATCTGTAGAATTTAGCTAAAGTAATAGTAAAAGTCAACAGTTAACAAGCTTCAAAATCAAGACTCCTTTTAATATTAAAAAAAAAAACAACTAAGAAACAATCACCACTGGCAATATTTTCCACGTCACAAAGCCAGCAAAAGCCCACGTCCCAAATACCTATTAACAGATTATCATTGTGTGAACAAAATTAAAACAATAATTTAGGCTCATAAATAGAAGACAGAAAAAGAATTATAAATTCAGACCTTCAAACAGTAGGGACTAATTCCGTCTCCAGTGTTTAAAGACAGCTCAAAATCTGCCAAAAATCTTTGGGAAAAAAGTCAACTTACTGGTTGCCATTTTGTTCAGGGTCTGCAGTGCTTCTCCTGATCAGTAAACTCAGCTATTAAAAACAGCACCCCCAAAAGGAAAGAAAAAAAGAATGTAGAAAGGGGAATGTTCTGGTATTTCCTGACTATATTTCAATTATAAGAAACATCAATATGCTAAAATCTCAACTTGAAGTCCCAAGGATCTATTTTTAATTTTAAAATATACCAAAAAGAAAATACCATTTTTAAAAGTAAAATTTCAACTCTCCTGCTCTCAAATATTTTTGGCTAAGGAGTTTTCATATGTAAGTTGGCAAGAAAGAGAGACTAATAGTGGAAAATGGGAGTGGCAATAACTCAATAGTTCTAGGATTGCCTTACTCCAGTATTTTAAAACTTTTTTGGTCTCAGAATCTCTTTAAACTCTTGAAAATTACTGAGAAGCATGTGCATGTAGGCTACATCTCTTGATATTTACAGTGTTAAAAATTTAAACAGAATCTTAAAAATATTCTATTCATAATAAAATAACAATAACATACTACCTTTTTTTATTTTAAAAGAGCTATGATGTATTTTTTAAAAAACATGTTGTGAGAAAAGTGGAATTGTTTTCCTGCTTTTTTGAAAATCTCTGATTTAATAAAAGACAGCTGGATTCTCATATATGATCTACATTCATTCTGTTACATCATGTACTGGCTGCAGTATACATAGAAAATCCAGTATCACCCATATCATTGGAAGAAGGAGGACCTTGTGAAACCCCTGAGAAAGTCTCAGGCGCCTTTGGAGTTCTTGGACAACACTTTGAATAACTGACTTAGTCCTTAAATGTTCAGTCTTTGTACTCTATCAGATAACTAGATGGTACCAGATATTTTAGACTGAGCACTTACTAGATACGTGACAAAAATGACACTGTTCTACAGTTTTAGAAATTTCATTAACCTCTCTAACATCACAGACGTCAACAAGTCCAACAGTCAAGGAAGAAAGCATTAACTTTTTTTTAATGTTGGAATAATATTTTATGTATACAGCTAAATATTTTTGAAATGGGATATAGACTTGTGTGAAGGTACTCACAGCTGCTTATCTTGCTTGGGTTCAACCAAATCCTTGTGCAAGGCTATAATGCCAAAATCTCCAACCGAAAAATCACAGGCTACTGAGGACTGCAAAATATTATCTGAAGTGTTCAGAGTATGAATCCGTGCCTCTCACGTACACACATCTCCCTTCTGTTCTTGGATAAGACCCTCTACCCCAGTAACTGGTTTTCATATTTCAGACACAAGAAAAATTGCTATTCAGAAAATGGTTAGAGACCTCCTGACTTAACTAAGGTACCCTCTTTTAAATCGATACTGTTTCTTACAATGTCTCAGGCCTACCTTCTTAGAAGACAGAACATTCCCATGATATTCTACTAAAAACAGACACATCACCAGGTCAGTACAAAACGACTTTCCAAATCCCACGGTACTTTTCAAATTCCACTTGAAGATCAGATTGTATGTAGTTAAGGAGCTAGCATTTAGCTCAATTTCTAATGTATGTGGGCTTGAAACCAAGTTTGGCACTTTTTTTGCTCATCACAATTTTACAGCTAGGTAAAGCCACAGATACCCCACAATGTACTACCCAAAAAATTACTGTGATATTGGTCACAGAATAACTGAGAATATAATACACTTCTATATACAACTTTCAGAATCCACATTAGGCAATCTAAGTGCTAATCTGTAATACAGCTATAAAGGATGTTTCTGAAAACTAGACTTACGAGTAGCATACACTTTGTTAACTATAATATTCAGGATGAGAGGAAAGTTATAAGATGAACCCTAAAATTCTTTCCCATTGGAAAATTTGACAAAATGTTCATTTATCTTGTCTGATGGTCTAAACTCATTCTTCAATACATATGTTAGTGACTACCTTCATTCAATAAGGACATTCTTGATACCCTTCTCAATTCAATTTCTAACAATCTGTGAATTAGAAAGAATCTTGGAAGACAGGTCATACAATCACCCACCCCTATTTTGAATGACTTTTACATTGTCCACGTGTAGACACTTTCTAACCTATGCTTGCTCACCATTGGTAAGGGCTCTCACTACGATTCTATGACAGTTTTTTTCTTTATGTATCTTTAGACATTCTGTACTATGCCTTCCATAAGGAAAATATAATAATTCTCTTTAATATAAAAGGCAGAGGCAATGTGGAAAAATAATTTGTGGAAACCTGCTTTTTCTTAGTCATCTAGGAAGGTAGAAGAAACTTGCCTAAGGACACAGGTCAAACCGCAAACCACCACATCAGAGCATTCAGGTCTTAACCAACCACTACTCTACACAACTTTCACTTAACTAGCCAGCCACAGTTTAGCAAACTTGTTCTGTCATCCTTAACAGTTTTTTGTTTGTTTGTTTTTTGGGTTTTGTTTTTGTTTTTGTTTCTTTGAGGCAGGGTCTTGCTCCATGGCCCAGGCTGGAGTGCAGTGGCGCAGCCTCAGCTTACTGCAGCCTCAACCTCCTCGGCTCAAATGATCCTGCTGCCTCCGCCCCTCAAGTAGTGGGGACTACAGGCACATGCCACCATGTCTGACTAATTCTTTTTGTATTTTTTGGTAGAGGTGGGGTTTCACCATGTTTCTCAGTCTGGTCTCGAACTCCTGGGCTTAATCAATCCCCCTGCCTCGGCCTCCCAAAGCTCTGGGATTACAGGTGGGAGCCACCAAGCTCTACCATCCTTAACATTTTATTCAAGCCTCAATTCTTCTGAACTTCAACTGAAAATCTTGATTTTCCTCTTAAAGAACAACCTTTACTCATGGTTATTTAATACACCATTCAATCATGCCTTCTTTCCATTTCTCCAACCTTAAACAATTTCATATTACTCTGTGATCTCCAATTATCTCCTCCCTCCCTCTGCCCTCAGAAAAGATGTTGACATCATAGAAAAAAACAAGTCTCTTTGATAGTGCATCAGTGGTTTCTAGCTCCCATCTTCCATCCCTACTCTTCAGTTCTCTTGTAAACTCACCCTTCAAAATAAACGGAAATTAGTGTAAGACACATCTAGGGGCAAAGTTAGGCCCAGCAAGGCAAATTCTAGACATGAAACTTTGAAGGAAAATAGACTTACATCAGCCGTCACCAAGCAGGGCCAAAATCAGCCACTGCAACTGATTAGATAATACAAGAATAGTCACATCTCTTCTATGCTCAAAAGGCAATGAGCTAACCCAAAGGCAGCTTGTGCCAAACTACCTGGGCCTTTGAGAGGAGTGAAATGAGACATGGGCTGTCAGTAATAGCTGCAAAGAAAGGTTAAACCGAAGTTATCATACCATATAAGTTAAGTCAGGGTCTTTTCTACGGTTCAAAATGACCTGTTAAATATTTTTAACACCACACTCTGTCTGAACTGGCAATGTGCAAATTGCCAAGGCTAGGTTTTATATAGACTTCACTGCTGCTGGAGGGTTTCTGGCGGGGTGTTACTTTCAGAATATTAGCATGTAATTTGATCTTTCATGATAGATGAATACAAATAGCTTCTTGGACAAGTCCTATAGAACTGAAAACCAGGCCCTGGATCGGTTTATCCTGTAGTTAGAGGAAATAATTATGGATTATTTCAGGAAAGAATGGGTTTTGACTGAGTTACACTATAAACATTCCAGCTGTAACAGATGGACCCTAGATATGGTTTGGGAAGGAAGGGAAGCAAACAATATGATCTGTAAAATGAAAAAAGATGAAAAAAAAGATAAGGCTTAATGTGAAAGAAAGTGAAAGGTTTAGCTTAGGCTACTATGTAAGAATCAAAGGTTCCCCAATAAATTTATTTTAACTGTACACAGAATGAAACAGACTTTGCTACACCCCTTCCAGATATACACAGAATACCTACGTTAAACTTCTAAGAATCCAGTGTTTTGATCACCTGCTGCGTGCCTTACTCGTACCTCAAAACTAGGTTTTATTTCCCCAGGTTTGACTATATGGAGACTGTCCCTCATTTTCCACTTCATTCCTTTGTTTCAAATAGCCATGGTCCACCTGCTTTGTTTCAACTGATAGGACTCCATCATCTCCCTGCTGTTTTGTTACATTCTCCAATGCAGCTCACAGCTCACTCCCTGTCCCTTGTTTGCAAACTGTGACTAGAACCTTTTTTTTTTTAACCTATTAGTAGGAAAAGCCCCATTATTCCTTCCCATAAAGCTCATCTAGACATGTAACTCTGAAGTTCATTTCAAATCCCACTTCTTCCCAAAGTCCTCAGGTAGACACTGTCTCAGTGCTCTGTCTCATTTCTAGCTGTGCCTGATCTGAAGCTTCCCCTCTAACCTAACAGTGTAGACCTTTCTATCCCTCCCATGACTTACAAGTGGTGTTAGAAGCACTGCCCATCTGACACAGCTGTCCCAATTCTCAGGCTAATGTGATTAATCTATAATAATTTTTGGGTGGTGGGTATAAGATGAAAGGAATGTCAAGGCCAGAGAGGTACATTTCTCTCTCTCTCTCCCTCTCTCTCTCTGTCTTTACTGAGAGACACTGGAGCACTTTTCTGTTGTAGTGAGAAACACCACACTTTATACACTGGCCTAACCAAAGCCTTCTGTCTCACTCCCACACTCCAAGCCCATTCCTGTTTCAAACCTTCTCACCCGCCCCCATGAACTATATTACCCCACCATACCTTCTTCATAGCACTTAACAACTAGGTGAAATTTGCCACTTACTTACTAGTTTATTTATTTTTATTGTGTTTCTCCCTCTTCCCCACACCAAAATGTAAGCAAATGAGAGTAAGAACTCTGCCTGGTTCATGGCTACATGCTCATGCTTGGCACCTACCAGGAGCATAATAAAAATTAAAACATACTCATTTTAACATTTTAGCGTTGGCTACACTTTGATGTGGAAAGAGGAAGGTGAAGTTTAAGTTTTATATATCCTAGCAAGGAAATGGGGGGGAGGGGTGGGTTTGTATGTCCCCAATTTAATATAGTAGCAAGCAGATATTTGAGATAAATTAAAAGATATCATTTGTAACTTGGATTCCAGTTTTCAAGGGTGTCATCCAAGAGAGGCAGCCAAACAAAAAGACGGCTGGCAGACCTCGGGTATACCAGACAACTCCCTGGTGGACAATATCCCAGTTGGAAGGGATTGCTTGGATCTCTAGTTGCAGACACCAGCTGATAGGCCCAGAGCCATCCCTAGTGACCTCTGAGACAGCGTCTGTCTCTTGAAAATACATCTCCTACAAGTCAGAAATTGACATATTATCTCCCCTGAAGGCTTCTAACATTTATTGACGCTATTTGGAAAGCCATGCTTCCATGCCTATTAATAACCTTCAGAAAGAACCCCAAGGAAGTGTCAGGAGAAAAATAGATCCAGCCGATGAAAGCCAAAGACTTGACCAGAGGTTACAGTCAGTAATACATTTAAAAAAAAAAAAAAAAAAGGAAAGTTGTAACCTTTCTGAATTAGATGTTATCTTTTCAGGAGGCTTAAAACAAAATACTCAGCCAATGAATTACAGCAATGTGAGGCAAGAACCCTGGTCTTTACAAAACGGAACTCTTGAAAGACCCCGTATCTATTTAAATAGACCAGCAGCAGCAACTAACTTTATCTGCACATCAATTATTCCAAGGAATTTTGCCTACACGGCTGTTATCATTAAACCTTTTATAGTTATTTTTACAGTTATTTAAACTTTGTCAAGTTTCTCCAAGTGACGCATTAAATAGCAACCAGATCAACCTACTCTAAATAATGGAATCACTAATTAACACTAATCTTGGAAAAGAATTCTCTTAGTGGTCTTTCTCCTCTCCCCTCCCCCAAATAGAATGCGATTAATGGAATTCTCTCACAGTTTAGCTTGAAATATGCTTTTGCCAGTCAAGCAGCTAAAGCAGAATCAGATAATTGTGGTATGACTCAACAAACACACAGCTGTTCATTTAAATATATCCATCAAAAGTATAAATATGATCATGAGAAAGAAAACGAGCCATGTACCAGGGTCAGCGCACAAGTTGAATGGGTTAGCATCCAAGTAACCACAACAGAAAACAAGAAGGAGACGGGGAGAGGAGGCAGGGAGAGGTTCTGGATGGATACCGGGTGGAGAGAGACTGGAGAACGGATGTAACCAAAAAACCACCCACCCAACCAGAAACACTCACTGAACTAAATAAGAAAACAATGCTAACAGTAAAAATAAATGCACTCTATGAAGTAGGGAGAAAGAATGAAATCTTAAAAATAAGTGATGCGCCCAAGAACACAAAGGTAGAAAGTCGACAGAGTAGAAAATGGTGAATTTGGTCTGTTATTAAAAATAAAATGCAGTCCGGCACAGTGGTTCATGTTTGTAATCCCAGCAGTTTGGGAGGTTGAGGCAGGAAGATTGCTTGAGCCCAAGAGCTCAAGACCAGCATGGGCAACATAGCGAGATCCCATTTCTACAAAAAAAAGAAAAGAAAATTGGCCAGGAATGGTGGTGGGGGCCTGTAGTCCCAGCTGCTCTGGAGGCTGGGACAACAGGATCACTTGAGCCCAGGAGTTCAAAGTTACAGTGAGCTATAATCATGCCACTGTACTCCAGACTAGGTGACAGAGTGAGACCCTATCTCCAAAAAATATGTAAAATTAAAACTAAAAACAAAACAAAGACCCCAAGGCAGTGGCAAATAGGAGAACAGTATTCTCACCTCGGTCATTGTCCACAACCTTCAAACACTCTGATTATGAAATCACTGTGGAAACATGGGTATGCTTCCAATAGTCCAAAAGTATGACTGAAAAACACCACTCTGTAGCAGGATATCCCTTAAGGAGGTTCTACATATACAAGACTGCCATTTAACATGAGGCAAGGAAATGGAGAAAGAGCAAACTGTAAGAACATGATGGGGGACAGGTGGCAGGGAGAGTTCCCTGCATCCAGTGTGCCAGGCCCCATTCCTTCTTTCTTTCTCAAGGATGGGTCAGAAAGGCCCAATAAGAACTTGAGAAGCAAAGGCACTGAGAAGCTCTTGAGGCTTCTCCTCCCTTAATATGTAATGCAAAATGCTAACAAGTGAAAGAAACATCTAATCCATGATAAACATTTCCAAGCTTTCCCTGAACCATCAAAAATCTCTCTTTCCAAAAAATAATCTCTCTGGCAGTGGCGGGCCTAAGCACATGTGTAGTCAAACTGCTCAGTTATCCTGCACTGAAAACGATCCACACCCTTCCCATTTATAGGCAATCTCTCTTACATCATCATAGCAACAATTTCAACTACCACTACCTCCTTAGCCCCAAGGTCCCCAGTATCCACCCTCTTCATCCTTTCACCGAACACTTTCTGGAACAGCAACTACACAGGCTTCCGCCATGTCGCCCATCCAGTCTTCGGTCCACAGTGTTCTGTCCTAGTCAATCCACTGAAATACCCCTTGTGAAGGTTCTACCTCGTTTTAGTCTTTTACCTTATCCTTCAGGTTCACAAAGGAGCTTCCTCAAAATATGGATTCCCAAGCCTCACCCCTTAGAGATTTTGATCAGTGATGACGAGGCCTAGGAATCCCCCACCCCCCCAACAAATCGGGTGATGCTGAGAATGACAAGGAGGTCTCACTCACTTATGAGGTAGGATGTGGGGTTGTGACCACCTTCTTCCCTTGGCTTCCTCCCTAGCTGGGATTTGTGGGCTGCACTCTCAGGTATCTTTACTTTTAATGCTTTGATCTTTCTCAGTTTCCTTGCATAGAAGCTTCCTCTTCTGTCACTCATGCCTTAAATCTTGGTTTAGGCCCACAGCTCAGCCTTTACTTTTCATTCAAGATGTTACTTGTTTTCTTAGACTCAGGAACCACTGTAGGCCACCAGGCTGGACTACCAGGTTGAGAATGAAATCACCCATTCTTTAGTCATTCCCCCCTCCCTATCTATTCCTTCCTTATTACCCTCCTCCCCATATGTTCTTTTCTTTTCACTGTTTATAAAATTAATATTTAAATTTTTTATTACACATAGTTCAAGTTACAAAGAAACAGAAAGCATAATATGCCTCCTTTTAAAATCTTCTAGTTTCAAAATAAGCAACATTCTACCCCCCGTTTCAAAATAAGCAGCCTTATTTCCTCCATTCCCATTTTCTTCCTGAGGTATTTTAATAAGAATCACAGATGTCATATCATTTCACCCACAAATTCTCTGACAGATAAGGATTTTTTTCTAAACATAACTAAAACTTCACATCTCACCCAACAAAGTTAAAATTATTCCTCCTTCAAATATCATCTAAGAGCTAATCAGTGTTTAAATCTGCTCAATTTTCAACAACTAAAACACCCTCTAACAATGACAACAACAACAACAAAAAAAATTAAAAGGAGAATGGAAATAGCATTCTATTTCAACAAAAAGAAATTGTTCTCAGTTTTCATAACTAGCGGTATAGTGTTAGTATTGTGGCACTACTGAGAATACTGTGTGTATGATGTGGAAGAAAGCAAATGAGTATCTATGGACTATTCTGACTATCATCCCCTATTGTGTTTGAGGACTAGAATTCTGTGTCAAATAAAGGAGATAAAGATGTTACACAGAAAAGGTTAAGATAAAACCTTTTAAACTGAATTTGAATCACAAGTATCAGAATGAACTCACGAAGTATTTTATAAATATTTAATTCCTGGTTCTGTCCACTAAATGGGCATAGAAATAAGGACCCACTCAGTAGCAGTGAGCATCCCTGGTGTCCAGATTGTGGTGTTAATACAACATATGCCACTAAAAGAAAAATAAATTGAACCATGTGGATGCAATCACCAAAATCTAGCAAGTAAGAAGCTGGAGGTCAAATGGCCAGGTTCTTCAACAGAGAAACTGTAAGGGAAAGAAAGGGCTGGAGGTGGAAACCCCAGGTTTAAGAGACTTACAAAACATAAAGAGATAATACGAGACCAACCTATAGGTCTGAACACCTGGTTGATGGACCCACATAAAAAGGCAAGGACGCAATTACTACAGTGTATATACTACATAATATACTGTTTCTTGGCCTGCATGGTGATCACAAAAAATATTCACCTTGTAATTAACTAAACTATGTACGCTTCTTGTATAAATTTGTGTTTTATTTTACATTAAAAAAGGTAAAAAGGAAAGGACAAAAGCTGAATACATGTTGTTAGAAATATAAACACACATACACATACACTAAGCAAGTTACAAGCACTGTGCATCATATATATGCCAACAATTAGCCCAGGTTTGTATATTACAAATAAGTCTATCTGATAAACTTCTGAAACATCAACTCTTCCTTATCTTCAAACTGAAGAAATTGTTTTTACAAGTTCCAAGTTTATTCCTAATAGAAAAGCGAAATAAGTATGTTTCCTGGTCATAATCAGAAATCATGTATTGAAATAAAATTAACATATCATATAAAGTGGTCCTTCCTCCCACGTACTTCAATAAGTGTCACAGGTCAAAGGATATAGAAAGTCTAGAGTTCAGATCAGTGTTTCTCAAAGGAACTGTGCAACACTACGGTCAAATAAGAAAAATTAACATCATAAAGAGTGAACCTTCACTAATGAAGTCTATACATTTAACAAAATCCCAAAATAATAGGTTTTCTTCATGGGGAAGAGGGTGGTAACTGGGTATGATTCTTTTAATGTTCATATTTTTAAAACACACACGCAAGTATTAAAATTCTGTGAAATAGGACTTAAAATGGGGAGACTTACCCCTATGAAAAAGAAAAAAAAAATAAAAATAAGCCTCAGAAAGTTAAAACAATGCGATTCTGCTGCAGGAATGGGCAGATAGATTAATGAATCTAAACGGTTATCCCAGAAATAGACCAAAATCTACATGGAAATTTATACTATAAAAGAAACCAAAGGAGAAAAGTTGGGATCGTTCAGTAAAATTGGAATTTTAAGCCAAATCTCTAGGTAATATGGCAGAGACTGCTAATTTTCCACTAAAATCCCTTCTTTCCTTCTTCTTGGGTACAAGGCGGCCAACACAGACTTCACTTTTCAGTCTCCACTGCAGCTAGATGTACCCACATAACAAGTTCTCATCACTATAGTTCTCCTCTGTAGTGATGTCTGCAGTTTCTTCTGATCACTAGCCCTGGACTTTCTCCTTTGCCCTTCCCATAGAGGGGACCCAGATACAGCAGCAACTCAGATAGGACCATGCAGATAACCACAGCAACAATTACTAGAGCCAAAGGACAGAAGGAACTCAAGCCTCCAAATGATCAGTGGATATGGGCGGTTCTGCTGATCTGTTTTGCTTACATGGGGACTGTTAAGAGAAGAAAAAATAAACTTCTGTGTTCTTTGAACCATAGCATATTTCAGTCCCTTGGTTACAGCAATTCAACCTAACCCGAATTAATAGAGCATCTAGAGAAAAATTCATTTGAATTCATACCTAACATTTCAGATGGATCAAAGACTTAAATCTAAAAAAAACCCACATGACATTAGAATGAACCAGGAGATGGTAGGTCTTTAAATCTAAAAATGAAAGGAGGTCTTTTAACTACAACACTATGATATTGACCATTTCCTCCGATGTAAGTAAGAATGTAACTTCCGCTGTGGAGCAAGAATTGGGGTCTGCTTTTTTACTACTGTATAGCCTGTTGCCTACAACAAATTCTCATACACAAGAGGCATTCAATAAATAATTGTTGATTGAATAAATTGGCAATTTTAACTATATAAAATTTGTAATAACCTGCACAACAAAATAATAATTATTTCTATATAAATGGCCAACTGAGAAAAATATAAATAGCACATATCACAAGGATAAAAAGGGGGGACTGATAATTTTGATGTCATATTTTGATAATAAAAATCATAACCCAACAGCAAAATAGACAATGAACACAAACATAGAAAGAAGATAACTAGAAATAAAACTGGCTTTTAAACTCATGAAAAGATGCTCAATCTCAATCAAACTAAGAAAAATGCAAATTAAAGCACATTAAACTGCCATTTTTTACCTATTGTACTGTTAACCACATTAGGAAACTATGAAGAATTTTAACCCTGTTTCATAATTATCACAGGGGTAGCAATTAATTACAGCCATCATCTACTTCTCCCTCAAATAAATATATACAGAAAATCAAGTTTGTCTCCTACTACCATCTCTGTTATTCATTACTTCCTCTTAAAACTAATTCAACCTCACACCACCTTAAATGGGCATAAAAGTGTCTCAAAATGCTCAAAGGATGGTAGCCAGAACTAACAACTATGCTAATATATTAACAGCCTCCAAAAAATAAAAATTTCCCAAAACTGACACCTTGGCAACAACCCCAAGCAGTGCATCGTCTGCCTTCGAAAATAAAAACACACATCCTTAGTGACCAAAAGTCCAATGTCAACAGTCATGGCCTTGGTTTTGTCCATAATGTGAAAGGCCTCTTGCCTACCCCCTTTAAATTATGGACTAACCTCTCACTTGAGGACTGGTGATTATTACGTTACAGCCATATAACGGACACTAGGCAGGGATTACTCACCCTGAGATTAAATTCTGCTTAAAAGGAAAAATATCCACAATATACCAAATCAAGCCAAAAAGCAAGTTGTAAAATAGAATGTATGCTCATGTTCCACCAATTTTAACATAATTAATATGCATATTTGTTTGTGTATAAAATATCTGTAAATGAAAAGGTTTATAAACGGGAAAGTTTATATTCCAAGATTTTAGCCAAAGGTGAAAGAGAGAAGGGAAGAACTTTTATCTTTATATATGGCTATACTTTATACTGTTTTGTATTATCTGAAATGAAATAATCAAAATTAACTTTTACATAAAATATAAAGCTATGGGGGGCTAAGGCAGGAGGATCACTTGAGGCCAGGAGTTCAACACCAGCCTGGGCAACACAGTGAGATCCCGTCTTTAAAAAAAAACAAACAACAACAAAAAATAGCCAGGTGTGGTTATGTACATCTATAGTCCTAGCTACTTGGGAGGCTGAGGCAGGAGGATCCCTTGGGCCCAGGAGTTTGAGGCTGCAGCGTGCCATGATTGCATCACTGCTCTCCAGTCTAGGCAACAGAGTAAGACCATGCCTCAAAATAGTAATAATAATAATAATAATGACTGTTTTATAATAATACATTGGACTTTCCTTTAAAAAGAATGCACCTAACAGCCATATCAGAGACTTTCCTCAAAAGTATTAAATCTGAGAAGGCTGCATAGACCAACCCTGGCAGAATTTAATCCTCAATTCCCTGCTTCTGTCTCCACATACATGGTTCAAACCATATCTGAGCAACTCAAATGTTAAATTAAGAAAGACACACACATCAACATTTTGCACTTCAGGCTTCCCCTCACAGAAACATCTTACTGACTCTATTCCAAGTAGGTATACATATTACCCCCATAACTTATCACACCCTTAATATCGTTTCATCCTGGATAGCGAGACTTTTGGGGTTTTTTTGTTTGTTTTTGATACAAGGTCTTATTCTATTGCCCAGTCTGGGCTCCAGTGGTGCGATCACAGCTCACTGAAGCCTCAACCTCCCAGCTTCAAGTAATCCATGTGCCTCAGCCTCTCAAGTAGCTGGGAATATGTGCACCTGCCAAGACGCCTGGCTAATTTTTTTTTTTTTTCCTTTTTTGTAGAGACAGGGTCTCACTATGTTTTCCAGGCTGGTCTCAAACTCCTGGACACAACTGGTCCTCCTCCTTTGGCCTCCCAAAGTACTGGGATTAGAGGCGTGAGCCACCATGCCTGGCTCAAGGCTTCTTTATGCTTTCAAAGCACCCCACGGGAAATGTATTATTAAAATGTAGTTCTAGAAAAGGTAAATGTATGGACACAGTAAAAAGCCCGTGATTGCCAAGGGCTAGTGGGGATGGGAAATGAATAGGCAGAGCACAGAGATCTTTAGGGCACTGAAACTACTCTGTATAATACTATAACGGTAGATGCATGTCATTACTCATTTGTCCAAACCCACAGAATGTACAACACCAAGATTGAGCCTAATGTAAATTATTGCCTTTGGGTGATAATGATGTGTCAATGTAGGTTCATTGATTGTAGTAAATGTACAACTCTGGTGTGGGATACTGACAGTAGGGGAGGCGTTGGGGAGATAGATGAGAACTCTATTTTCTGCTCAATTTTGCTGTGAACCTAAAACTGCTCTAAAAGAAATAAGGTCTATTTTAAAGTAAAAAATTAGGGCCGGGCATGGTGGCTCACACCTGTAATCCCAGCATGTCGGGAGGTCAAGGCAGGCGGATCACAAGGTCAGAAGTTCGAGACCAGCCTGGCCAATATGGTAAAACCCCATCTCTACTAATAATACAAAAAAAATTAGCTGAGTGTGGTGGCGCGTGCCTGTAGTCCCAGTTACTCAAGAGGTTGAGGTAGGAGAATTGCGTGAACCTGGGAGGTAGAGGTTGCAGTGAACCAAGATCATGCCACTGCACTCCAGCCTGGGTGACAGAACAAGACTCCGTCTCAAAAGAAAAAACAAAAGAAAAGAAAAACTTAATGTAGTGGCCCTGTAAGGTGAAAAGGATGGCAGGGGCATTTTATAGGTAGGGAAACATTGGCAGTATTTATCTGAAAAACTTGGCCAAATTTAAAGAATAGCTGTGCAGATCCACCCAACAAAGCCTACTATGAAAGCAACATCAGAACTAAGAACTATTAGGCTGGTCCTAACTTTCTTATGTTGGATTCATATAAAAAAACAAAATAATCATTTGTGGCAAAGAATTTACCCTGTAGACTTGATCTCTGCCAAAGAGTATTAAAAGAAGTAATTTGTTGAAGTGGCTGCACTGCTGGTTCTGGCAACGGTGCTCTGAGAGCTCCTGGGTAAAGCTGACTCAGCTACCTTAACGCAGGCTCCTGGTCACATCTGCCCAAAGTCCTTCAAGCTGCGTGCCCTCGTTCAGGGTTTCTCTCACTCTGGTCACTGCGGTACTCGGGGAGTAGAAGAGGCGTTCCTGGGATTATGAGTTCTCCAGCAGCTTTCACTTTGGCAGTGTGAGGCTTAACAATGCTCCAGGCTGCAGAGGGAAAGAAGAAAGAAAACCAGCTAAGCAGAAGAAAATCCTGTAGTTGTGAATGTGGTGGCTAAAGGAAGTGCACATTTGGCACGTCTTTCAGTTTGTACCACAAAACGAAGCCCATCTACAAGTGCAGCAAGTACAGAAAAGTTTGAAAACACTGATAGGAAGAGTGTGAAGGTCATGGATTTATACTGGTCTTCAAATGTTTTTCTAAACAACACAAAAACCAGTAAGATCTGCAGTCGGCACATTTCAAAATCAAGTTCCTTTAAAGCCTATACACTATGTACTCTAGCCCTTTCCTCTCCTTCCCTTGCCACACACAAAATCAAACAAAAATTTTGACTCTGCATGTACTAACTATTATGTGCATTTAAGGCAGGCGGATCATGAGGTCAGGAGTTCAAGATCAGTCTGGTCAATATAGTGAAACCCTGTCTCTACTAAAAATACAAAATTAGCCGGGTGTGGTGGCACATGCCTGTAATCCCAGCTGGTGGGGAGGCTGAGGCAGGGGAATCACTTGAATCTAGGAGGCGTAGGTTGCGGTAAGCTGAGATCGTGCCATTGCACTCCGGCCTGGGCAACAAGAGCAAAACTCTGCCTCAAAAATAGAAAAAAAATAGTTTGAGCAGTACAAACTATAGAATGAAAAGTCTTCCTCCTGTTCCAACATCCCTGGCCTCTCCTAGAGGTATCCAGTGTAGCAGAGTAACCAATTTCTTGTATATCTACTCAAATATATCTGATTTTGGTCTATTTTCAAGCAACAATCTCTGGCATAGACAGATCTGGTTCAAAGGCTCATAAAACAATGGTGGGGAAGGAGCACAAAGCGGAAGGGAAGAGGAGCGGAGCTCTAGATAACTAATAAAAAACAAAACCCACCCAGGCCCCTTTTCCTTTAGGAAGACTTGAAAACATCAACATTTGCCAAAGGAAGAGGAAATTTTATTAGAACCAAAGGAAGAGGAAATTTTATTAGAACCAAACTTTCCCATTCAAATTGTTAAGTAATACAAAACACTGAAAAACTTACTGCTTTCAGAAAACAGCACCTTTTTTTTAACCTCAAGGAACATTTTGCCAAGAAAACCTTCATGTAAATAAATCTAAGCAGAAAACAAGCCCCAAATGCAGCATTCTGCAATAATTATGGGGAAAAATCTTCCCATCCACCTTGGAATTCAGGGGAACTGTTTTACAGATACTATCAAACTGTTCCTCACTTCAAATTAAATTGAGGCTCACAATCTATTTGAAAATAAAATCTAGACATATAATAGGCGCAGTAAGAATAAGACATGTAAAACTATCTTCCATAGAGAGGTCAACCAGAAATTCGTCTTTTTCAGCAATCACTTAGCAAAGTTAAAGAGCAAAAATGCATTTCTAACGTGGGCATCCTTAAAAACAAACTCATCAGCTGAGCTGCACCCACAAACCTTTGAGTTTCAGAACAAACTGGTATTTTCCAAGACGCTGGGGCCAGGGAAATTTGGCAGAGTCACACTAAAGCTGCTTTCCCCTCTGCCAAAGACTAACTGCATTTTAAGAGGAGGCCAGTGTTCAGCTGTCCTGCCTAGGGTCAACCATGTCTTTTAAGTAAGAGTTACTGTATTGGTGGGAAGAAGTTTAGATAAACCAGAAAATAAACACCGGTACGTATTTTTCTGATTCTCTTTTTAAAAATCAGAGACTCTTTTTTTTTTTTTCCTTATTATAAAGGTGCTTCTAATTTGACATCCAACATCCCAGCCCCATCATCTTCACTGCATGGAATTCCTTCTCATCCTTCAAGACAGTGTTTGGGTTCCCCTGCCTCTGTCCAGTCTTCTCTAAAGATTCTTGTATTTCCCAGATCTTTCTAATTCCCCTGGTATTTATATTCTATATGACGAACAACCTGGCATTAATTCCCTGCCATGCACTGGGTTTCTCGAAACCAATTTAAAACTAGATAAAGATCACATATTATTCTTCAGTGTTTAGCCCTCGTTCACAATACTTAGCATATACTTGGTGCTCAAGAGTTTAACTAAATCTCCAAGTTAAATATAATTTAACATTTGTTTTAAAATTCATTGGGCTCTCAAACAAACCATGGACTGAAATCAAAACTGTGGTGCATTATAAGAAAGACCAGGTTGGTAAAATGGCAAATAACGTGTTGAACTGGATACTTAACTCTTCAAATGTTCTACTTGGCACCCATCTCCCAACAAATACCATTCATATCAATAGGCAAGCTCGGCACACCTGAAAGGTAGCTAAAAACTGTTGTGTTCAAAACCCCAAGAGGGACTGAAAATAAACCAACTCCCCAAAAAGATATACTCACTAATTAAAATCAGTGCTATTGTTCAGGTGCAGTGGCTCATGCCTGTAATCCCAGCAGTTTGGGAAGCCGAGGCGGGTAGACCACCTGAGGTCAGGAGTTCAAGACCAGCCTGGCCGACATGGTGAAACCCTGTCTCTACCAAAAATACAAAATTAGCCGGGCATGGTGGCAGGCACCTGTAATCCCAGTTACTCGGGAGTCTGAGACACGAGAATCGCTTGAACCTGGAAGGTAGGGGTTGCACTGAGCCAAGATCAGCGCCACTGCACTCCAGCCTGGGGAACAGAGGGAGAATCTGTCTCAAAAAAACAAACAAACAAAAATCAGTACCATGAAATAAATATCTATATAATAAACTCTAGCAAATTTTCAAAAACCATTCATTGAGCTGAGTTTTTTCCAAAAATTTGCCAACTTATTTGGCAATGGAGTTTCAATTCTTGGCAGCTAATCAAGCTGTGTAAAAGTCTGACCCTAAAGGGTCAAAGGCACATTCCTGAGCAGGGGGTTGGAGGATGACAATGAAGAAGGAGAAGGAAAATCCAATCCAATTTTCTAACTCTAATTTTGGGCATTTAACATTACAGTACAGTTTTCTTTAATCCAGTTTAAAAGAACATGCATAGTTTCTTAAAAGTTGTTGCAATATGATGGGACCTGAGTAACAGGCAAGCATAAAAAGCGCTTAAAATCAAACAAGCTCTTGGCAGTCCACAAAGCAGCTAAGCAACAGGGAAAAAAAAAAATCAAGACAAGTTTTCTCAGCTCTTTAGTTACAACCATATCCTTGGCTTTTAGAAACTGTGGCTTCTAAACATTGCAAATCCTTACCCTTTCAAGAACCATTCTATACTCTCCCTGTCTGTTCACCCAGTCCATAAACCAAATAAACCATGGTGTATCTTGCTGTGGAATTGCCATTAACCAGAACTACTTCAGAAAGCAGGATATGGTAGCAAGAATATAGACTTAGGAAGCAGCCAAACTCAGTTTTCCAACCTATTAAATGTGACCTCTGCAAATCATTTAACCTCTGAGTTTCAGTTTCCTTTTCCATGAAATGGGGTAAATACTTCCCATCTAGTTACTAATTATAGTAGCTATCATTTAGTGAGTTCGTAGTTCTATAACTGTGCTAACCACATTACTTGCACTGTCTGACTTAATCCTAACAATGAAATTGAGAGGTTATATTGTTCCCAAACTATGCATAAGAAAATGTGAATGACCATGAGAAATGCGAATTTCCAGGAATTTCTCCAGAATATATTGTTCTTAAAATACTTTCATTCTTTACTCATGATTATAGATATCCAAAAACATTGCTAAATGGGAACTATCATACTTAGTAGTCTTTACAAAGAATTGTAGCCTATAGCAAATACTAAGATCCTGGAAAATGCCAGTGAACATTATTGGATGTTATGCCAGTAGCGAGCAAAATTCAGCCCACAGTCTGGATTTGTAAATAAAAGTTTTATTGGAACAGGCACACTTGTTCATTTTAAGTATAGTCTATGGCTGCTTTCACACTGAAATGGTAGAACTGATAGTTGTAACAGAGTCCGTATGGCTTGCAAAACCTAAAATATTTACTATCTGGCCCTTTAGAAAGAGACTTTGTTGACCACTGCAATAACCTACATTCAGATCTACAAGCAAATTAACAGTACGACACAGACTCATATGTTGAAGTTGCCAATTTAAAGACTCAGTTTACTTCTAAAATTTATTTCTTGTAATACCAAGCGTAGGATATGTATACAGTATGCTATGCATATAAACTTATTTTATTTGCAAACATGACAGATCGATGGTAGTAGCAGATTGGGTCACAAAGACACATTTTTAACATGGCAACAGCGAGAAGAAATCATGACCCATTCTCTCCCACGTGCTCCTATCCTGCGCTGGCTCCAAAAAAGGTGGATCTTATCCTTCAACTCCGCAAGTCAGCTTTTCCTGTTCTTGCTTTCAGCTTGACATCAGTGAATTCTTTCTACTGTCATTGTGTTGACTCATACAATTCTCACAGGAGAATTATAACACTTTTTCCCATTTACCTCATAAGTGATGTTTCCAGGGATTTGGAAAAACATATATATTTCCCAAGAAATCCTGAGAAGGAATTCTGCGACAGAAACACTGTTCTCTCCTGGTGTACATCTCCTGGTGTACATCCTACAGAGTAGGAATCATATGTTAGACTTCTAGAGAATGAAGAAAAAAAAGCTGGGGAGGGAGGGCAGAGCATGAGGAAAAACAAAATCTCCAAGATGTTTTAAGGAAAAGATTCAGGTCTGCCTTACAGCCTAGAAAGAAGACCAGGCCAAAGTGGAAATACAGTGAAGATGGGTTTTCCTAATGCTTTGGCTGAAATATTAGACCACCTTTCTCCTCCAGAATTTAACGTACAATTTGGCTAAGACAAAAGGGGCCCACTGTGGATTACTTCACTACAGAGTATAATTAAGTACCAGACTACACTTCTAAAGATAATCTGCCTACACTCTGTAACCCCGAAACCCTCAAGTGAAGTGGTTTGGTGATCCATCAAAATCCCTTTCATTTGTCCAGCCAAAGATTCATTTACTCCTGCCAGAAATATAGAGTAAAGGAATCAAGGAGAAAACTTGAGGCAACAAAGGCAGTGAGTGGGCTATAGTAGCATAAAGAAGAGTTCCATGCTTGAACCATAGGGTTCCGAATTGGATCCCGGCCCTGGCCCATGTAATCTTTTCCGACAAAACAGGCATCATGACTTCCTTGCAGAGTCGCCATGTATGAAGTACATGGCACTCAGTGTATGCTAACAAATGGTAGCTAATGTTGTGAACTCAATATTTAAGGAGCAGCTATAAGAAGAGAAGTGATGATTACCAGGGTTGAATTATTAGGTTGAATCCTATGCAATTGCTGAGATTTGACCATTTTGACTTATCAAAATAGCAATTTAGGGCCAGGCACGGTGACTTATGCCTATAATCCCAGTACGCTGGAAGGCCAAATTAGGAGGACTGCTTAAGCCCAGGAGCTGGAGACTAGCCTGGGCAACATGGTGAGACCCCATCTCTACAAAAAATTTAAAAATTAGCCAGGCATGGTAGTGCACACCTGTAGTCCCAGCTACGCAGGAGGGTGAGATGGGAGGACTGCTTCAGCCCAGGAGGTCGAGGCTACAGTGAGCCATGTTCACGCCACTGCACTCCAGCCTGGGCAACAGAGCAAGACCTGTCAAAAATAGTAATAGCAATAAGAAGCAACTTTGAAATAAATATTACAAAGGGCTCCACAGGAAGCCTGAAAAGAGAGACCATGAAAGACTAACAGCCCAATACTCATTCTTCCACTGGTGATGACTTAGAAAAAATCCAGACACCAAACAGGAAGGCTACAGACTAAAATAGAATACCCCCTTAAGTCAGCTTCTCACCAGATATGAGGTGTGACTTCAGAGAAGATCAGATTCCACAAAAGACAGACACACATACACTCCTCACTCATAAGTAACCCATATCACTCACTCCTTTCTTTTTTTTTTTTTTTTTTTTTGAGATGGAGTCTTACTCTCTCACCCAGGCTGGAGTGCAGTGGCACAATCTCCACTCACTGCAACCTCTACCTCCCAGGTTCGTGACTCTCCTGCCTCAGCCTCCTGAGTATCTGGGATTACCGGCATATGCCACCACGCCTGGCTAATTTTTGGTGGAGATGGAGTGTTGCCATGTTGGCCAGGCTGGTCTCGAACTCCTGACCTCAAGTGATCCGCCCATCTCAGTCTCTCAAAGTGCTGAGATTATAGAAGTGAGAGATTACCACACCCAGCCACTCCTTTCTCTCTCTCTTCTTTATTCCTGCTCTCTCCCTTTTCTATCCTGATTTCTTTCCCTATGCAAGGCCAACTGAAATCTTTGATTAACCAGTTTAGGAAGGAAATAAACACAGCCTTTCTGGTTAACTGATATTACCAATTACACAGAAGGCCTTTCTATAAGCCTTTTAGAGCAGCTAGCAGCTCAATATAGACATTCAATGGATCCATCACACTTTCTCCCTATTTTTCTAATTGTCCTTCAGTTTTTTCAAGTCCCATCAGCCTTCACCCAGTTAACAGGTCTGTTGTGGTTCTATGGAGTCATATCAATTCTTGAGTGAGAAATGAGTTTCATGACAATCCCCAGGCCAGCGGTCCCCAACCCCCAGGCTGTGGACGGGTACTGGTCCACGGGCTCTTAGGAACCTGGCTGCACAGCAAAAGGTAAGTTGCTGGCAAGCGAGCATTAGGCCTGAGCTCTGCCTCCTGTTAGATCAGATCAGCCGCGGCATTAGATTCTCATTGGAGCGAGCCCTATTGTGAACTGTGCATGTGGGGGATCCAGGTTGCACTCTCTTAGGAGAATCTAACTAATGCCTAGTGATCTGATGTAAACAGTTTCATCCTGAAACCATCCCTCTTCCTCCCCACTACTCCATCCGTAGAAAAAATGTCTTCCATGAAACCAGTCTGCTGTCCTGGGCTAACCCCAAGTAGCTTTATTACAGCCATATATACATCTCCAAATGGTTCTCAGAGAAGAATCAGAGCACCGTGAGTGAAGAGGGATTGAGAACAAGTGGAAGGGAAGAAAGGAGGAACTAGTCACTTCTTCCATTCCCCCAACACACGACTCCCTAAACAGAATCAGACTTCTCTGGTAATCAGATCGCCTTTCTGTCTGTTTGGCTCAGCTTTCATGCGTGTACACCCCATTGCAGCAGCACTCCAGCTCTCCTCATTACCATGAGACATCCGTGTTGTAACTGTTGTCTGGCAGGAATGTGGTAATCCTTGGTGATTACACTCACACATAAGACTATACAGGCTTTCATCAGCTCATGATCTCAGGCACTTTTATAAGAGTTCGCAAGACTGCCACCCACCAGGCCAGGACCAGATTTTCTGGTTTTCTAATGGAGTGTCTGGCATTTTGTTTCACCTAGGCTGTACTATTTACCTTCACTAGACAGATATTTAGCAAAATTTCAACGAGGAGCCTCTTGAAAGTAGGAACTCTGTGTATTCAATGTGCTGCTATATCTCCAATGCCTGGTCTAGCATCATGCCAGACTATTTAAATATTTGTGGCGTGAATGAAGTTTAAAATTGCAGAAAAAACAGGCTGGGCACAGTGGCTCATGCCTGTAATCTCCACACTTTGGGAGGCCAAGGCAGGAGGATTGCTTAAGCCCAAGAGTTCGAGACAAGCCTGGACAATACTGTGAGACTTCATCTCCAAAAATTTAGCCAAGCATGGATGGCACATACCTGTAGTCCCAGCTATTTGTGAAGGTGATGGGGGGAAGGATTGCTTGAGCCTGGGAGGTGGAGGCTATAGTGGGCTATGGTCACACCACTGTATTCCAGCCTGGGCGACAGAGTAGGACTCTGTCAAAAAAAGAAAAAAAAAAGAACAAAAAGGAAAGGAAAGGAAAAGAGAGGGAAG